>NC_134266.1:266230784-266530784 GCF_031893055.1 Leptodactylus fuscus
TCACTATTCTGCTGGTGCAGTCACTGTGTACATACATTACATTACTTATCCTGTATTATACTCCAGAGCTGCGCTCACTATTCTGCTGGTACAGTCACTGTGTACATACATTACATTACTTATCTTGTATTATACTCCAGAGCTGCGCTCACTATTCTGCTGGTGCAGTCACTGTGTACATACATTACATTACTTATCCTGTACTGATCCTGAGTTACATCCTGTATTATACCCCAGAGCTGCGCTCACTATTCTGCTGCTACAGTCACTGTGTACATACATTACTTATCCTGTACTGATCCTGCGTTACATCCTGTATTATACTCCAGAGCTGCGCTCACTATTCTGCTGGTGCAGTCACTGTGTACATACATTACATTACTTATCCTGTATTATACTCCAGAGCTGCGCTCACTATTCTGCTGGTGCAGTCACTGTGTACATACATTACATTACTTATCCTGTATTATACTCCAGAGCTGTGCTCACTATTCTGCTGGTACAGTTACTGTGTAGATACACAATGTGGTGTAATGTAGAGTATCTGTCTTCTATCCTGCATAGTGTTGCATACATTAGCTGTCCTGTTGTACAGTGTACATGTGGGGGTGGTGACTCCATCTTGTTCTTTCGTTCCTCCCACCTATGGAAGTCTGTCTTAATTATCTTGTTTCTACCTCTTCAGTTTTCAGGCCTAGACCCAAGAGAGAGCGATAAGTGAAGTGTCATGTTGTGTAAGCCCACTTTCGTACGCTGAGGTCAGTATGACTTGGCTCCTCTGGATGAGAACATGTTATGTAATGGTAATTACAGTAACATATTAGGGTAATTGGAATGTCACAGAAAAGCTCTTACCCCACTGACGTTAAATTGGACATAATTTTTCTGCCTAAATAAACAAATATCCCCAAATAACACGAATTTAATAAAGAACCAAGATGTACTTCCCGTACCAGACGCAGCCTTCACAATTTTCCCGGCCTCACTTCTATGATCTAAAGTCTTCGGATTATTATAGACAGCACTCAGTGGCCCATTAGCTCCAATTGGCATAATTTGGAGAAATACTTAAAGGTCCTATTATATAACTGAGATGGGAACGGGCCTCTAAAGCAAGGACGAAGAATGGAAAGTTCCTCGGCCTATGAAGGTTCTTATACTTCATTTTTCGCCTTTTTTGTGCTACATTTTTGTTTTTGGATAGAAATGTCTCTTTATAGTTGGTTTTGGCCAAGTTTTCAGAAATGTGGGATAGTCATGGCCAAAATTGTGTTCCTCAACACAACCAGGATGATGTCTCCTCCAAGAGATGGTCTTTTGGTGAGGTTTTACTGTACCGTGACATGTCCTCAGATGACCATCTCCTTTAGAAATCCACTCCTGGCCTGGCCTAGACCTATTGTGTTTGTCATCTTTAAGCGGATCTCTCCTGTAGAAGACCATTTTTTATTGTCGTTTTAGAAGGTCTTCTCAAAGAATTGTTAGGGTAAACATTGAATAGTCCGTAAAAACATAAAGTTAATTTTTATTCTGGTGGATCTGGATCTTATCTGAAAGATTCTGAAGTTCAAGACTGGGAAGACGAAGCTGAGCATAGAAATGGACCAAAGTTGGGTTCAAGTTCTAAACCAAGACTCAAGTAGGGAGGAGAAGACAAACCAAAACCAGGAGAAATGTTGAACAGGAATCATGTATGGCAGAAAGGACAGAATAGTCAGAAGGAACTCGAAATTTCTGACCATTCCTGGTGTCAATAATCTGCTGGCTCATCAAACCATTGAGCAATGTTCATTACTGGAACCACTACTAAAGTAAGAGAAGATGTCGTCAACTGGATATTGGCAATTTCCATTGATATGGTGATTGTCATGAATTGATGAGAAGTAACCGCTGATGATGGTCATTGCCTACACGGTAAATCTTCTTTGAGACGACCACCCAAAACTGATCTAGACAGGTTGTTCGTTGCAAAGAAGACACCAATATGCATGAAAGATGTGGCAATTGGATAACCATTACTGAAAACTCTGGTCTAGTTGGTGGATGTCTCTTCCAAGAGATGGTCTTTTGGTGAGGTTACTGTACCGTGACATGTCTTTAGATGACCATCTCTTTTAGAAAACCTCCTCTGGCCTAGATTAAACATATCGAGTTTGTCATGTTTAAGGGGATCTTCCCTGGAGAAGACCATTTTTATTGTTGTTTTATTTGGTCTTCTCAAAGAACTTTATCTATATTAAAGGGTAAACATCAAAGAATAATCCATAAAAACATAAAGTTAAGTTTTATTCTGGTGGATCTGGATCTTATCTGAAAGATTTTGAAGATCAAGACTGGGAAGCAGAACATGAAACTATAAATGGCTGCCTCATCAAATCATTCGGTCATGTCCATTATCGGGATGACTATTGAAGCAGGAGAAGATGTAGGCAACTGGACATTGGCAATTACCATTGACAATGCGATTGTGATGCATTGATGAGAAGTCACCAGTGATGATGGTCATTGCCTACATGGTAAATCCTATTTGAGATGACCACCCAAAACTGATCTTCTAGACAGGTTGTTTCTTGCAAAGAAGACACCAATATATATGAAATATGTGACAACTGGATAACCATTACTGAAAACTCTGGTCTAGATGGTGGATGTCTCTTCCAAGAGATGGTCTTTTGGTGAAGTTTACTGTACTCTGAAATGTCTTCACATGATCATCTCTTTTAGAAATCCACCTCTGGCCTAGATTAGACATATCGTGTTTGTCATGTTTAAGCGGATCTCTTCTGTAGAAGAACATATTTTATTGTCGTTTTATTTGGTCTTCTCAAAGAACTTTCACTATATTAAAGGGTAAACGTCAAAGAATAATCCATAAAAACATAAAGTTAAGTTTTATTCTGGTGGATCTGGATCTTATCTGAAAGATTTTGATAATCAAGACTGGGAAGCAGAACATGACCATAAAAATGGCTTGCTCATCATATCATTGGGTCATGTCCATTACTGGGACGACTACTGAATAGGGTTGAGCGATCGTGTTCGGAAAAGATCGGATTCCGATTGGCGATCGAGAAAATTTCACGATCGCGATCGGAATTCCGAACACGATCTTTTTAGGTGGGATCGAGATCGGTACTATTTCCCACAATGCTTTGCTTAGCCTTCACACTGAGTATACGCTCTGCTCATTCTGAGTTGAGTGTATACTCAGTGTGAAGGCTCCACTGCGGTTCCATAGGAATGAAAGGAACACAGGCCGGTACACAGCCTTAACCCCCTGCGCGCCGGCTGCCTCCATTCATTCTAATTGGAGACTAAACTAACATCTCTAATAGCTACTTACCTGCAGAGATGGCTGCTCCGGTGCCCGATGTTCTCCTTCTTCTTCGCCTCGCTGCCGCTCCACACTGCCGCTCCACGCTGCTCTTCTTGCCTCGCTGCTGCCGCCTCCCAGGTTAGTGTTTAAAGAGCTAGGAAGGCGGGGCTTGTGGCTTAGGAGAGTGTGGGCGGGTACAGGGTGGGGAGACGTGACGTCTCCCTTCCCAGTACCCGCCCACACTCTCCTAACCCGCCCACACTCTCCTAATCTGGGAGGCGGGGGGCAGTGAGGCAAGAAAAGCAACGTGGAGCGACAGCGAGGTGAAGAAGAACACCAGGCACCGGAGCAGCCATCTCTGCAGGTAAATGGACACCAGGGGGGACTAAGTAGCCAGAGGATTAAAAAAAAATCCTCTGGCTACTTAGTGATTCACTACACAGCGTGGATTCTAACAATTAAAGCGTTCAATTGTTAGATTCCATTCTGTATAGTGAATAGGATTGCTTTTAAAATCCGATCTCCGATTAATTAAAAAATCCCATTGACTTGCATTTGGATCGGAATTGGGATCGAGATCGGGTTCGAATGAAAAATGATCGGAAATCGGATTTTAAAATTGATCCTGAAAAGTCAAGATCGGCTCAACCCTACTACTGAAGCAAGAGAAGATGTTGTCAACTGGATATTGGAAATTTCCATTGACAATGTGATTGTGATGCATTGAGAGAAGTAACTAGTGATGACGGTCATTGCCTACACGGTAAATCCTCCTTGAGACGACCTCCCAAAACCAATCGTCTAGACAGGTTGTTCCAATTGGATAACCATCACTGAAAACTCTGGTCTAGGTGGTGGATGTCTCCTCCAAGAGATGGCCTTTTGGAGAGGCTTTACTGTACCGTGAAACCTCTTCATGTGACCATCTCTTTGAGAAAACCACCCCTGTCCCAGACTCGATATAGTGTGTGTGTCATCTTTAAGCGGACCTCTCCTCTAGAAGACCACTTTTTTATTGTCCTTTTAGGTGGTCTACTCAAAGAGCTTTCACTGTATTAAATTTCTCTGCTCTTCTTATCCGAGGAGTAAAACTTTTCATGTCTCTTGATATCATTTCTTTGACCTTCATATTCAAGGATGACTGGTTTCTGAGAGGTATTTGGATTTCTACATGGCCAGGGATTTGCCGAGGCTTACTTTATTTTCACACGTCAACTTCTTTTGACAGAATTTCTGGCAGTAAATATTGTCACTGCTGCTTCCTGTACCCGGCACAATAATCCCTGAAGGCAGGGTAAAATTGCATAACACTGCGGGCAAAATGACTCTTGTCCCTTACATAAAAGAGGCTATACAACTAAGATAACGCGATCGCTGTGCTGGAGTATACCGCAGAAGTGATGCTGAAATATACACACGTTACATGAGAGGAAAGAGATGAAGAAACCTCAGAATGTATTCTATTTGTATAATCCAACTATCAGAGATACAACGATTAATGAAAAATACACGAAGAGTGGTTATCCTCATATATGGCCAGGTCTATGGTCTTGTACATAAGAGCAGTATTATATTAGTTATATTCTTGTACATAGGAGGCAGTATTATAGTAGTTATATTCTTGTACATAGGAGTAGTATTATAGTAGTTATATTCTTGTACATAGGAGCAGTATTATAGTAGTTATATTCTTGTACATAGGAGCAGTATTATAGTAGTTATATTATTGTACATAGGAGCAGTATTATAGTAGTTATATTCTTGTACATAGGGGGCAGTATTATAGTAGTTATATTCTTGTACATAGGAGCAGTATTATAGTAGTTATATTCTTGTACATAGGAGCAGTATTATAGTAGTTATATTCTTGTACATAGGAGCAGTATTATATTATAGTCAGTGGCGTAACTAGGAATGGCGGGGCCCCGTGGCGAACTTTTGACATGCCCCCCCCCCCCATCCCAACTGACACCGAAGACCTCGACCGACCCCCTCCTCCGCACTCTATTATGTCCCTTACTTGCCCCTGCACACACTATTAACCCCAATAGTGTCCCCTGCACACAGTATTAACCCCAATAGTGTCCCCTGCACACAGTATTAACCCCAATAGTGTCCCCTGCACACAGTATTAACCCCAATAGTGTCCCCTGCACACAGTATTAACCCTAATAGTGTCCCCTGCACACAGTATTAGCCCCAATAGTGTCCCCTGCACACAGTATTAACCCTAATAGTGTCCCCTGCACACAGTATTAACCCCAATAGTGTCCCCTGCACACAGTATTAACCCCAACAGTGTCCCCTGCACACAGTATTAACCCCAACAGTGTCCCCTGCACACACTATTAACCCCAACAGTGTCCCCTGCACACAGTATTAACCCCAATAGTGTCCCCTGCACACAGTATTAACCCCAATAGTGTCCCTTGCATACAGTATTAACCCCAATAGTGGCCCCTGTACACAGTATTAACCCCAATAGTGTCCCTTGCATACAGTATTAACCCCAATAGTGGCCCTTGCACACAGTATTAACCCCAATAGTGGCCCCTGCACACAGTATTAACCCCAATAGTGGCCCCTGCACACACTATTAACCCCAATAGTGGCCCCTGCACACACTATTAACCCCAATAGTGGCCCCTGCACACAGTATTATGTCCCTCTGTGGACACCCATAAACAATCATTATACTCTGGGGTCTTTTCAGACCCCAGAGTATAATAATCGGAGACCCGGGGAATAAAAACATTAAAAAAAAAAAATCCACTGTTGCTTCTTACCTGTTCCCCGGCTCCTGTGCTGTGCTGTCTTCCTGGGCTCGCGTCCTTCGTTAATGACGTCGGACGTCACATGACCCGGGAAGCATGCCGGGTTCATGTGACGTCAGAGACGTCAGACAACAGTAGGACGGAGGCCTGGCAGGATCGCGGAGAGGTAAGTAACACTGTTTGTTATGTTCCCTTACCTCTCCCGATCCGCCGGTCATTATACTCGGGGGTCTGCAAAGACCCCCGAGTATAATGATAGCCTTTGTGGGGCCCGCAGTGTCACTTGCCGATCCCGGCCCAGCCAGGATCGGCAAGTGAATAGGGCCCGTAACTGCCTATTGAAAAAAACCGCAGCGGTAGCGGCTGTCACCGGGCCCCCTAATGGCCCGGGCCCTGTGGCAGCTGCTACTGCTGCTACCACGGTAGTTACGCCACTGATTATAGTAGTTATATTCTTGTACATAGGAGTAGTATTATAGTAGTTATATTCTTGTACATAGGAGCAGTATTATAGTAGTTATATTCTTGTACATAGGAGCAGTATTATAGTAGTTATATTCTTGTACATAGGGGGCAGTATTATAGTAGTTATATTCTTGTATATAGGAGTAGTATTATAGTAGTTATATTCTTGTACATAGGAGGTAGTATTATAGTAGTTATATTCTTGTACATAGGAGGTAGTATTATAGTAGTTATATTCTTGTACATAGGAGGTAGTATTATAGTAGTTATATTCTTGTACATAGGAGGTAGTATTATAGTAGTTATATTCTTGTACATAGGAGCAGTATTATAGTAGTTATATTCTTGTACATAGGAGGTAATATTATAGTAGTTATATTCTTGTACATAGGAGGTAGTATTATAGTAGTTATATTCTTGTACATAGGAGGTAGTATTATAGTAGTTATATTCTTGTACATAGGAGCAGTATTATAGTAGTTATATTCTTGTACATAGGAGGCAGTATTATAGTAGTTATATTCTTGTACATAGGAGGTAGTATTATAGTAGTTATATTCTTGTACATAGGAGCAGTATTATAGTAGTTATATTCTTGTACATAGGGGGCAGTATTATAGTAGTTATATTCTTGTATATAGGAGTAGTATTATAGTAGTTATATTCTTGTACATAGGAGGTAGTATTATAGTAGTTATATTCTTGTACATAGGAGGTAGTATTATAGTAGTTATATTCTTGTACATAGGAGGTAGTATTATAGTAGTTATATTCTTGTACATAGGAGGTAGTATTATAGTAGTTATATTCTTGTACATAGGAGCAGTATTATAGTAGTTATATTCTTGTACATAGGAGGTAATATTATAGTAGTTATATTCTTGTACATAGGAGGCAGTATTATAGTAGTTATATTCTTGTACATAGGAGGTAGTATTATAGTAGTTATATTCTTGTACATAGGAGCAGTATTATAGTAGTTATATTCTTGTACATAGGGGGCAGTATTATAGTAGTTATATTCTTGTACATAGGGGGTAGTATTATAGTAGTTATATTCTTGTACATAGGAGCAGTATTATAGTAGTTATATTCTTGTATATAGGAGGTAGTAATATAGTAGTTATATTCTTGTACATAGGAGGTAGTATTATAGTAGTTATATTCTTGTACATAGGAGCAGTATTATAGTAGTTATATTCTTGCACATAGGAGCAGTATTATAGTAGTTATATTCTTGTACATAGGAGCAGTATTATAGTAGTTATATTCTTGTACATAGGAGCAGTATTATAGTAGTTATATTCTTGTACATAGGAGGTAGTATTATAGTATTTATATTCTTGTACATAGGAGCAGTATTATAGTAGTTATATTCTTGTATATAGGAGGTAGTATTATAGTAGTTATATTCTTGTACATAGGGAGCAGTATTATAGTAGTTATATTCTTGTACATAGGAGCAGTATTATAGTAGTTATATTCTTGTACATAGGAGCAGTATTATAGTAGTTATATTCTTGTATATAGGAGGTAGTATTATAGTAGTTATATTCTTGTACATAGGGAGCAGTATTATAGTAGTTATATTCTTGTACATAGGAGCAGTATTATAGTAGTTATATTCTTGTATATAGGAGGTAGTATTATAGTATTTATATTCTTGTACATAGGAGCAGTATTATAGTAGTTATATTCTTGTACATAGGAGTAGTATTATAGTAGTTATATTCTTGTATATAGGAGGTAGTATTATAGTAGTTATATTCTTGTACATAGGAGCAGTATTATAGTAGTTATATTCTTGTATATAGGAGGTAGTATTATAGTAGTTATATTCTTGTACATAGGGAGCAGTATTATAGTAGTTATATTCTTGTACATAGGAGAAGTATTATAGTAGTTATATTCTTGTACATAGGAGTAGTATTATAGTAGTTATATTCTTGTACATAGGAGCAGTATTATAGTAGTTATATTCTTGTACATAGGGGGCAGTATTATAGTAGTTATAGTCTTGTACATAGGAACAGTATTATAGTAGTTATATTCATGTACATAGGGGCAGTATTATAGTAGTTATATTCTTGTACATAGGAGGTAGTATTATAGTAGTTATATTCTTGTACATAGGAGCAGTATTATAGTAGTTATATTCTTGTACATAGGGGGCAGTATTATAGTAGTTATATTCTTGTATATAGGAGTAGTATTATAGTAGTTATATTCTTGTACATAGGAGGTAGTATTATAGTAGTTATATTCTTGTACATAGGAGGTAGTATTATAGTAGTTATATTCTTGTACATAGGAGGTAATTTTTATTAGTAAAAACAAAACAAAAATACATTACATTCTAGCAGAATTAATAACTAATAATAATAATAATAATAATATAACATAAATCAGACATGTCTGTCAGATAACAAAAATGAGAATCACTTTAACTTAAGAGTCCATTGCTGGCAGGATAAAGAGGGGGAAAAAAATAAATAAATCCATAAATAAATGAACAGACTTATTTGCAGTGTTATCAGAATATTCAGCAATCGATATATACATTTCTCCACAATTTTACATTATCAGACTTTTTTCTGACCTCCAGAGACTTTATCCACCTCAGTTCAGATATGATATATGTGACAGCGGTCATATGACGGAAGGGCTCTCTGTGTAGGGACTCCTGGGTCCTTGTATGCCAGTGATAATATTTGATGACAGTAATAATAATATACAGGGTCTCCCGGTTAATGTCACCTATATATATGATTTCGGGGTATTTGAGTGATTGTAATCGGGGAATTTTCAGCCTCCGGGATATTTCCTGCCAGATCTTTCGCCCTCCCCCGCACTCTGATATAAAATGTGCCATGGTCTCCTCCTGCTGACAACCTAATGGACATGCCCGATCTGTCACACTGAGATGTTTTAGGTTGCCTCTTACAAAAAGTTTCCCATGCAGAGATAGCCAGGCAATGTCAAAGAACTTTGCAGGGAGCCTCCGACCAGTGAGGAGCCTCAGACTATCCTGCAGGGTTGTAGATGTGCAGTCCCTCAATGCTGGCTGGAGACAATAGAAAGTCTTACATACCCTGGTATACAGATCTCTCCTGGTCTTACTCACCAGATAGGTCTTTTCAATACCCCATTTTTTCAGGCACCTTATGCCATAGTCCAGATACTGGGGGAGGTAGTCACGAGTCGATCGACCCCTCTTAAGGCTGCCGCCTCGCACCCAGGATTCTGCAAAAGGCAATATCCAATTCCTGATACTATTTACCCACAGGGAGCTGTTATCTGAGTCCAGGCAACCAAAATTTACTTTTAGAAACATGGAGTCAAAAAAACACCCTTGGATTTAACATATCCAGCCCACCCTCTCTCCTCTGTAGGTAGGTTATCCCTCTTTTTACTGGGTTCAACCTGTTCCCCCACAAAAGTTGGAAGAACAGGCTAAAGAGCCTAGCGGAGAAAGATTCTGGCAAAGGAAAGACAACAGAGACGTACAAGAAGACAGGGACCAGGTAAGTCTTCAACATTTTAACCCTTTCTCTATAGGTCAGCCTCCAGTTCTTCCATCGCTGAACCTTTGCATTTCCGGATTCCAACTTTTCTTCCCAATTTAGTCTGCAATTATCATCCCTCCCGAATTTCACCCCAAGGATCTTAATATAGGAGGAGGCCTGGGCAAACTGCGGCAGATCAAATGTAGGACCAGTATGACCCGTCCAGAGAGCTTGACTCTTCTCAAGGTTGACAAGAGACCCGGAGGCCTCTGAGTAACTTCTGATGGCCGCAGACAACATCTCCACCTCACGAGGCTCAGATATCACCACAGTCACATCATCCGCGTAGGCAACAACTCTCAGGGGCAAGCAGTGGGGGACCGGCGCCCGCTGAAAATCACACTCCTGCAGTGACCTAAGAAACGGGTCTATGGCAAACACATACAGTAATGGACTCAGTGGGCAACCTTGTCTCACCCCTGCCTCAACCCTGAAAGCATCACCCTGCCAACCATTAATCAGAGGAAAGCTCTCCGCCTCACGGTACAAAGTTCTCAGCCAATCCACAAATTGTCCTGGAATACCGTACTTTGTCAAAATCGCCCATAGATACTCATGGTCTACTCTGTCAAAGGCCTTAGCCTGGTCAAGACTCACAACATATCTCCCACACCTCAGAGCTTTACATCTCTCAAACATCTCCCTTATCGAGATAACTGCTCCAGAGATGTTCCGCCCTTTAACTGTGCCAAACTGAGAGCCTGCCAACAGTGCCGAGGACAAACAAACTAATCTAGAGAACAGAATTTTTGCAAGAATCTTCCTATCGACATTCAAGAGGGCAATCGGCCTCCAGTTCTTGATGTCACTAGGCTCTTTACCTTTAGACAGCAGGATCAGGGAGGACACTCTCATGGATGGAGGCATCAGGTGGTTTTCTAGACTAGTTTTGTATACATCCACGAGAATTGGTGCCAAGAGGTCTCGGAATTTCTTATAGAACTCAGCTGTAATCCCATCTGGACCTGGTGCCTTCTTCAGATGTAACTTATCTATGGCCTTTTTCACCTCCTCCACTGTTAACTCTGCTGTCAAAGGAGAAAAGTCCAAATCATTAGTATCAGGATCCGGAGTTGCCTCCAAGAATTGAGCCACCTTCTCTCTATCCAAAACCTTCTTCTGAAACAAGTCAGCATAGTAAGTTCTCACCACCCCCAGGATACCCTCCCGAGATTCCTGTAACACACCCTGGGAGTCAGTGAGACCTGTGACCGATTTATTTGCCACCCGCTCCCTGCAATTCTCAAAAGGATCCGGAGCCCCTAAGGACCCATAATCCCGTTCAAGAACCAGGGATGTATACCTGCGGTACTGATACTGACTGATCTCAGATTTCAGCCGGTCAATCTTCTGTTGGTTATCCCCGCCCGCCGAATAGAGTGACTCTAATTCTTTCCGCAGCCTGAGATACTGGCTATACTTACTCTTCCCCTTCTTAACTGACAGTCTCCTTAAGAGGGATCTGATCTCCTCCTTGACATCCTCCCACCAGTCTGCCATGTTGTCATAAAACACCACTCTCTCAAGCTGGTTCTGAAATAGAGAGTGGACACAACTCCGGACACAGTCATCGTCCAAGAGGCTGGAATTGAGCTTCCATAGGCCTCTCCCAATATCAGGGCGTTTTGTGGAGCCCAAGCAAAAATACAAAGCCAGATGGTCAGAATAAGGGACTGTCTTTTCACTTTTCTCACTAACATGCTCAGCGGGACTGACCAGAGCTAAGTCTATCCGACTGCATCTACCAGCGCAGGAGTAAGTGAATTTTGGTTTCCTACCACCCTCAGTAAACACATCAGACAGACCAGCCTGTGAAATAATTCTGCTTAAGACCTTGCAGTCCCTGGTGAGAGGCCTACCAGTAGGTCTGTCACTGGATGACATGGTGGCATTGAAGTCCCCTGCCATGACTACCGGAACAGATGTAAACAAGTACTGCTTGACTTCATCAAACAGACGTGCCCTTTCAATCACCGACTGCGGTGGACCATAGATATTAATGAGTCGGAGCCTTCTGCCTCGGATGGTAACTTCTAAAACCAGGCACCTCCCCATCAGAACCTCAGTGAATCTGTGTATGGTGACATCAGGGGTGTTAAACAGTATAGAAACCCCGGCATAAGGTTCCACAGCCAGAGACCAGAAGGACGGGCCAGATTTCCATTCTCTCTCTGCTTCTCGTATTAGTCCTAAAGTATTTAAACGGGTTTCTTGTAAGAAATAGACATCGGCATCAAGATATCTCAGATGTTCATACACTGCGTGTCTTGTCCTCCTTGCTCGGATGCTATTCACATTACTAGAGATAACTTTAAGATAGAAACCTGCCATCAGAACAACTAGGAATATGAGAAACAGAGAGATGGGCCCCATTGTCATAGATCAGAGTCAGAGGTGTCCTGGTGACCAGCTGTTTCCATGTCTGATTCGGACTGCCCCTCATCTCGGTGGGGTCTCCTCTTATTGGGAGGATCGCCCTCTGGTTCATCCTCATACTCCGCCATCATTCGTGAGAGTTCTCTGTCTAGTTCTGCTTCTCCGTCTGACTCTGATAGGACACTAAATCTATTCCCCGTTGCAGTGACCTCGCCTGCACTACTTACTCTCATCTTTGTGGGCTTTTCTACCGTGGTCCACTCACCCTCAGGCTTACGGCTGGCTTTATCCTTCTTCCTCCTTTTATTATTGTTGGATGATCGGGCAGGAGAAGAGACGACCACTGAGGGTTGTACAACCTGCTCGACAACCTCCATGGTCGTCTCAATGGGACCTGACTCGGCCTGGTCTTGGGTGGTATCACCTGTATGTGGTTGAGGCTCCGCCTCCGTGACTACTGACCCTGACAATAGCGCCTCCTCCTCCTCCTGTATGTCATCAGCCGCTGCCAGCAAGTCCTCATCAGGGCTATCCTTACAGATGTTATGCCAGGCATCAGGACAATCTCTGTGGGGGTGACCGATCCGACCGCACAGGTTACACCTAATGCTTTGGCATGTGGCACTCACGTGGCCCATTTCATTACATAGGCTACACTTTACCATGGAGCATACACTGGCCACATGGCCGGCCTTCCCACACTTGAAGCACCGGCGAGGCTGACCCGCATAGAAGCAGATCCCTTTTTCTCGGCCTATAAAGAACGAATTGGGCAGATGTTGGGTTATGTTGTTCTGCTGACGCAACTTCACCAGGACCCTCCACCCACCGGTCCAGACCCCGTCTTCATCCCTGTTCTTACTAAGATCGGACATGAGGTCACAATGCCTCCTGAGCCAGATGACAATATCCTGAGGGGGAACGGCTTCATTCCAAAATACAATTGTGACAGAGGCTGTATCTGGCCTAGAGATGGGGATGAAACTGAACTTATCCCAACCTTCCGTATCTCTCAACCTGGTGAGATTGGCCCAGAACCGGTCCAGATCAGACATCAGCTTAAAACTAACATCATACCCCTGGCGGTCAGGAAGGTTTATGACGGCCAGGATATCAGTCGGCACAAAGCCCATCTGGGTACATAGGAGCTCTCGGACCACAAACCTCCTATCCGGCAGATCCTCCTTGGCACCTCCGTGCCTAAACCTGACTACATTCCTCCTCCTGAAAGCCTGGCCTGTATAATTGGAGTTTGATGCAAAAGATGGAGCACCGCGGCTCCAGGCATTCCCTGAGGAGGTACGGCCGGATCCGCCATCTTGGCGTGTTTGTGGGCGCTGTGTGGGCTGCTGAGCACCTGTACCATGTGGTTCTGCTACTGTGCGAGTATCCAGAGGGGGAAAGTCCTGCACACTGGACTGTCCTGTGTCCGCCCCACCATCAACCTCTATGTCTGCAATATCACCAGACTCCAGAGACTGGACTGCAGAGGGGTCTGACGCCATAGATAGTGAAGGATCCCCCCCAGAAACACCTTCCCCTGCTGGGCCGTTATCACATACAGGAATATCCATAATATCAGGCACATTAGTCAGACAATCAGCGGCAGCAGAGTCCTGCACAGCAGAGTCCATATTAGTATTATAGTCAGCGGCAGCAGAGTCCTGCATAGCAGAGTCCATATTACCACTACAGTCAGCGGCAGCAGAGTCCTGCACAACAGAGTCCACAACCTGTAACCCCAAATATGTTACTCCCCCAGTACCTTCAGGTAAGAGTCCATAGTCCTGCTGCAATGACTTGTCTCCTGGGACTTGTGGTGTCTGCACAGCTGCTACTTCATTACCATTAGGCAGGGGTCCATGACCTGGTTGCAAAGTGCTGGTTGCTGGGACTTGTGGTGCCTTGCTGAGAACTGCTGCAGGTTTTTGCTGTTGCTGAACACTGGTCGCTTTCCCGTACAAATTCCCTTCCTTAAAAGGGAAACTTGCTGGCTGCAGAACTGGTTTTACATGGGACTGCTGGCTGCCACCTTGAGAGGGTTCAGACCCAGCTTTAGCACAAGGTGATGGTGACTTCTGGTATTCCTGGAACCGCTGCTGGTTTCTGTACGATTCTCCCACCGGTCCCATTTGCTCCAGTACAGTCTCGGTCTCCCGTACGTTCTCGGCGAGCTCTTTCGCCAGTGCGCTCAGCTTCCTGTCCAGTAACACCAGTTTCTCAGGGCATGCAGACTTTTTTAGATTATACGCACATTCAATCTGTCTCTGCAGATATATTTTACTGGCCTTCAATGTCTCCAGTCGCTTGACCAGTGCTGGTATCTCATCTGCCAGGCGCAGTTCTGGTGCTCGCTCAGTAGCTGTGACAGTCTGTGCATTGTTGGAAAGCTTTGCAGGTTGGTTACCCCCAGTATGGCTTCTGGTTGGTGTAGCCTGTGATTTCTGACATGCTACGGCTGTTGTCACTGCCATGGGCCCACAATGTCCAGACTGGGGACTATGTCCCAGTTTATTTCCAGTGACTGTACTGCTGGTACCTTGAAGCTTCCCCGCTGGTCTCCCTTTGATCTCCTCCACTGCCTTCACTACATTTTTGTAGTTACCGCTTCCAGATCTTGTCCGCTCAGACCGTACCAATACAGACTGCTGCATGTTCTCCTGCATGGTCTGCTTCTCCAGGGATGTTCTCCTCTGTCTGCAGGAGGGTGGGGTGGACTGGACACCTGCAACCTGCAATGGAGTCTGCACAGGCTGCAAAGTTTGCTCCTTACATTCAACCATTTTGCTTGGTTGTTGCACCGTACTACTGCTTGCTTCCGTTACTTCTTCCTTTACAACTTTCTTCCCATCTTGGCTTGCTGCACTAGGACTGCTGACACACTGGACACGATTCCCATTACTGGGGACTTTAGGATTTCCATCCATTTTTTTAGTTGTCTGGGAATTGCTTCCCAGAGAAGGCCTTGGAGCCTGGGCCTTGGCAGGGGAACTTCCCCACCCAGGGTGGCCCCGCCCTGGGCTATCTCCAGACATCAGGAGCCTCAGGAGAGCTACAAAAACACGTCCTCACAGCTAGGAGGTAGTATTATAGTAGTTATATTCTTGTACATAGGAGGTAGTATTATAGTAGTTATATTCTTGTACATAGGAGCAGTATTATAGTAGTTATATTCTTGTACATAGGAGGTAATATTATAGTAGTTATATTCTTGTACATAGGAGGCAGTATTATAGTAGTTATATTCTTGTACATAGGAGGTAGTATTATAGTAGTTATATTCTTGTACATAGGAGCAGTATTATAGTAGTTATATTCTTGTATATAGGAGGTAGTAATATAGTAGTTATATTCTTGTACATAGGAGGTAGTATTATAGTAGTTATATTCTTGTACATAGGAGTAGTATTATAGTAGTTATATTCTTGTACATAGGAGCAGTATTATAGTAGTTATATTCTTGTACATAGGGGGCAGTATTATAGTAGTTATATTCTTGTACATAGGGGGTAGTATTATAGTAGTTATATTCTTGTACATAGGAGCAGTATTATAGTAGTTATATTCTTGTATATAGGAGGTAGTAATATAGTAGTTATATTCTTGTACATAGGAGGTAGTATTATAGTAGTTATATTCTTGTACATAGGAGCAGTATTATAGTAGTTATATTCTTGCACATAGGAGCAGTATTATAGTAGTTATATTCTTGTACATAGGAGCAGTATTATAGTAGTTATATTCTTGTACATAGGAGCAGTATTATAGTAGTTATATTCTTGTACATAGGAGGTAGTATTATAGTATTTATATTCTTGTACATAGGAGCAGTATTATAGTAGTTATATTCTTGTATATAGGAGGTAGTATTATAGTAGTTATATTCTTGTACATAGGGAGCAGTATTATAGTAGTTATATTCTTGTACATAGGAGCAGTATTATAGTAGTTATATTCTTGTATATAGGAGGTAGTATTATAGTAGTTATATTCTTGTACATTGGGAGCAGTATTATAGTAGTTATATTCTTGTACATAGGAGTAGTATTATAGTAGTTATATTCTTGTACATAGGAGTAGTATTATAGTAGTTATATTCTTGTATATAGGAGGTAGTATTATAGTAGTTATATTCTTGTACATAGGAGCAGTATTATAGTAGTTATATTCTTGTACATAGGGAGCAGTATTATAGTAGTTATATTCTTGTACATAGGAGTAGTATTATAGTAGTTATATTCTTGTACATAGGAGTAGTATTATAGTAGTTATATTCTTGTACATAGGAGCAGTATTATAGTAGTTATATTCTTGTACATAGGGGGCAGTATTATAGTAGTTATAGTCTTGTACATAGGAACAGTATTATAGTAGTTATATTCATGTACATAGGGGCAGTATTATAGTAGTTATATTCTTGTACATAGGAGTAGTATTATAGTAGTTATATTCTTGTACATAGGAGTAGTATTATAGTAGTTATATTCTTGTACATAGAAGTAGTATTATAGTAGTTATATTCTTGTACATAGGAGGTAGTATTATAGTAGTTATATTCTTGTACATAGGAGCAGTATTATAGTAGTTATATTCTTGTACATAGGAGCAGTATTATAGTAGTTATACTCTTGTACATAGGATTAGTATTATAGTAGTTATATTCTTGTACATAGGAGTAGTATTATAGTAGTTATAGTCTTGTACATAGGAACAGTATTATAGTAGTTATATTCTTGTACATAGGGGCAGTATTATAGTAATTATATTCTTGTACATAGGAGTAGTATTATAGAAGTTATATACTTGTACATAGGAGTAGTGTTATAGTAGTTATATTCTTGTACATAGGAGCAGTATTATTAGCTGCATTCTAGTACACAGAGGCAGTAGAGTAGAGTGGTTATGTAGTAGACTAGTTATGTTCTTGTTCAAAGGGGACACCAGCATCATTCAGGAGTGGGCATATTAAGTGTTTAGTGTGTAGGTGGATGAATTTGTACTTTAGTCCCTGAGGGCTCTGGGAGTATATCCAGATTTACTGTATTTTTTGACCATGGGAAGAATATGCAAATCTGTCTTCCATGATGTAATTAGGAAGTCAGCTGCTGCCTCAGTGTTGCAAACCAATAGAGGGCGCTCACTGGAATGTGCAAGCCTGTATTCCCTGATGTAATTAGGAAGATAGAATTTCAGTGAAATAACCCAATAAAGGTTTGCTCCCTTTAGCATTATGCTCGACCTTCCAAGAGGCCTTTGTTTTGCAACGATACTGGGATTATTACCAAGGATGGCCGTTTCGATGTACTTGCATCTCGTCAGCCTGACTAGTCTAAGCCTCTCACCTCTACCAGGTTATAGTCTTCTCTACATCGGGCTGACGAGATGCAATAACATCGAAACGTCCGTCCTTGGTTGAGAGACTATACCTGGTAATAATACCAGTATCATTGCAAAACAAAGGCCTCTTGGAAGGTCGAGCATGATGCTAAAGGGAGCAGCCTTTATTGGGTTATTTCACTGAAATTTTGTCTTCCTAATTACATCAGGGAAGACAGGCTTGCACATTCCAGTGAGCGCCCTCTATTGGTTTGCAACACTGAGGCAGCACCTGACTTCCTAATTACATCATGGAAGACAGATTTGCATATTCTTCCCATGGTCCCTTGCGAAGTGGAGTGCTAAAGGCTTAATAAGTCTCCACACACCTATATGGTGGTCTCTCCCCAAGGAGTGACACTATCCCCTTAACCCTGTATTTTTTGAGAAATAAGTCAACCGGACCTATGAGTTCCTGGTGGTGGTGAGAGACACAGTGAGTTCTCCAGGACCTACAGTACAGACAGAAGAGTACCTGTTGTATGGAGAAACTAATTCCCAATTAAGACTAAGGCCCTATGTATAATTCACACGCAGGGTTTTAAAAAATGTGGCTTTTCCGCAGCAATTTTTTTTTCTGCAATGTGTGAATGGGGTTAGCCAGAATCCCATCCACTTGGCCGGCAATGTAAGATGTAACATGGGGCCTCAGCCTGAAGGTGAAGGAAATTGCTTTCCAGTTTGTTATTATAAACTCCTTATAATTGGATTGTACCTGATGTTACATCTTCTATACCCAAGAACGTCTCACACAAATACGGAGCTTTTTCTGCTGCACTAATGCGTTTGCCTTCGATATAAGTCTTGTACAAATACAGACTCTACAACTTCTCTACACAGTCTGTCACAATAGGAGGCAGCATTATAGTAGTTATTGGGTCAAGGCTGAATGTTCTTCTCTGGGAAATTCTGTCATTTTATCGCTACAGATTTGCATTTTACGACTTTTTCCATTTGGAGCAGCTCCATGTTATTTTTTATGCAGAATAAATAGGACGCAGCAGCTAAAAGCCTCTCCGTGAGCAATTTTATAAAGGGAGTATTCTTCTAATGGTTCCTAAAGTAAACTTACAAAGGTGCAAAAATTGTTTGGACCATTCATGTTTTGAGTCTATGTGATTCAGAATGTTATTGTAGCCTTTCGCTTCTTAATGCCTGTAAATTATTTCTATTATAGAGCCTTGTACACACCGCGCTCCGGTAATATCTGCAGAAGCAAAATATCTCCAAGTCGTCAACACAGCTGAAAATTGCTCAGAAAAATTATATATACATATTAAATATAATATAATCTAATATATAATGTATATATAATACATAATAATATATATAATGTCTAATAAATAAATAAAGCAAATTGCTGCCATTGATGGTTTGCCTGCTCAAGCATTTTGGAAGCTCTTAAGCTGCCCTGCTGCTGACCTTGTTCATCACACCATGCCTGTGATTGTTCCGGTATCTCAGCAGCTTGCTGGGACGCCATATAATTAGCGTGTTGTTG
This sequence comes from Leptodactylus fuscus, assembly GCF_031893055.1. Lineage (NCBI taxonomy): Eukaryota > Metazoa > Chordata > Amphibia > Anura > Leptodactylidae > Leptodactylus > Leptodactylus fuscus. The sequence continues at coordinate 266,250,159 of NC_134266.1, forward strand.
GTGTTGATGATCTGCCTGCTCCAACGTTTTGGCAGCTCTCAAGCTGGCCTGCTGCTGAACTTGTTTTTGAACTGTGCCTGTGATTGTTCTGGCATCTCAGCACCTTGCTGGAACATCATATAATGAGTGTGTTGTTGGGGTTGATGATCCCCCTCAGCTCCTCTTGAGGAGAACTCTGTGACTTCTGGCTACCAATATAGCTCTCATTGTTTGTGACAAATTAGATTTTCTTTTTCCCAGCATGTTGAAAATTGGCAAACTGCCAATTTGGATTAAAGGTGTTTGCCCATGTCAGTTTGTCAGCACTGCCTGGAGCAGATCAGATAATATGCAAATGCATGTACACTGAGGGTTAGTGGGTGTTTACACAGAGATATAACAGCCCTGGCTTTCTCAGAAGCTTAGATAAGAGCAGTGTAATATAGTATGTGAAAATAAATTCATAACAAACGTGAAGCCATGTCATTTACCGGGATAAAAAGTATCCTATGTGTTAATCGAGGTTACAATCTATCTATGTGCCAAATTTCATTCAAATCCGTTCAACTGTTTTTGCGTGATTGAGGAATATTAGTAGGATATATATATATATATATATATATATATATATATATATATATATATATATATATATATATAGATAGATAGTTGACATCAGGTCAATGACCCATTCTCATGGACTGGACTGTAAAATGGCCCCTTAACCCTTTCTTTCTAGTATTGGCGCCTCTGTCAAAACCAAGACTGAGGTCTCAGGAGCCTTAACTCCCGTGACCAGTGCTGGCACTGATCGAGGGTATTAGCGCTAAGTTTCTGTTGTATAATACAGCTGCGCCTTGGTGGATGTTGGGAATGTGTTAAATACTATATATCTAATGTTTTGGATGAGTTCTCTGGAGAAGTTGCTATTTGTGTGCACTATTTCTGGCCACTATATGACTTGTATTTTGTGTTTTGTAGCGGTTTATCCTCCTGTAGGCAGCTACTATGATGTCTCCCATAGACAGCACAAGGATAAAATAGCAGATTTTCTTATGCAAAAACAACAACATAGCCATATAGGACACGATAAAGCAGCTCTGAACAGTATTAATGTGATTAAGAACTTGGCATGAGAGAGAAAACTTACTGCAGAAGCCTCTGTTTGTCTTGTTTATATCTCGGCTTTATCTCACTCAGCTCCGTCTTCCTCCTCTCTTCATAAACTTATATCGGCACATAGAATATAATACTTCACTGAGCTGAAAATCTTTCTTGGGAGATTAATATAGATTCAGCAGAGATGTCAGAGTGAATCCAGTTTAGGGAGGAGGATGCAGCACAAGGGCCTGATAGGCAAATTTAGCTCCACCCACTTTTATCTTGACCCTGCCTATTCCTATCCATTTCTCCCTGTGCCCCTGCACAATATATTGTCTCTAAATTCACCCTAACATATGCCCCCACATTCTAATATTTCTATCCAATTGCCCTCACAGTACAAAGTCCCTCTCCTCGTGCGCCCACAGTATAAGGTCCCCCTCCAGCGGCCCCAGTTTAATGTCCCCCCTATAGTTACCCCTCCAGCTACCCCCATTTTACTTTCCCGCTCTAGTTCTCCCCCAGTTTAATGTCCCCCTCTAGTTGCCCCCACCATTTAATGTCCCCATCCAGCTCCCTTGCTGATCTTCCTTGAAGTCTCTACTCTGGGAAGCTTCAGGGAGCTGCAGGCAGGATGTGAGTGATGTCATCACATAGCGTCTACAGCTCCCGGGGCTGAATGATTAAGCAATGAGTGGACGGTTCTTGCTTCACCATTGTATTCAACTCATCTGCACCCTCCAAATACAGATGAGTTGAAGCCGGGACATACCTCCCGCCAACAGGGACAGCGAGACATTTGCTTTGCTGCCCCCTGAATGACTATAAATCCCTCCCTCTTTACTCCCTTCTTATTGGCGCCCATCCATTATGCTGCTTCCTTTACTGACTTTCTCACAACAATTGCCCCCTTACAATGGCCTCCCAGCACAGTACACTGCCCCGTTATTGACCCCCTTGCATTGAGTGGCCATCTTACTGGCCCCCATACATTAAGGGCCCCCAATAGGGACTATAGACTTCTTGCTTATAGATTACTCCAACAGGTAATGGCCGCTATTCACTTACCCCGCTCCTGCCCTTGGTTGCCTCCTCTTCCTCTTCAGCCTTCCAGGTGGCCCCATGCACCACATGGCAGGATGGTGATGTGAATAGTGGCCATTACCCATCAATTAATGGGTTATTAACCAAAAAATCAGCACCCCACCGGGGCCCGTAAGGTTGTGATCCCCATAGTAGCTCCCATGACAATGTATAATTCTCCAAACTTCTTGTCATTTTTTATTCTCAGCCATTATTTTGTTCTTGATATCTTTTACTTAATTGCCATCTTGGCGGAGAGCAGATGTGTTTAAATTTCGTTCCGTCTGAGTCAATTTGGTGAAGTTCATCCACATTTACATCTCCTTCGCCTCCTGTTCTCCGCAATTATACCCATTATAAAGTCAGTTCTGTAAAAGCTCAAAATTGTAGGACTTGCTTTTCAATCCCAGATCTATATCTAATTCATCAATCCCATCCGGAGCTCCGAGAACATTAAATCAAGTATCGCTTGTCCTCGGTATCGCCATAGGGCACACGCTCTCTATTCAGGATTATTTTAAGGAATTGCAAGTTAAAAGCTGTCATATTTGTCCAGCGCATCCCTCACGCCAGTCCTGCACAATACGTCTTGAGCACCTTCTCGAGAATGAAAGTGCTTCTTGAGAGCGATTGAATTTTTCTAAAAAGGTGATTTTGTTCCCCGGTGTCACGTCTCATGTACCGTACAAAGTCATCCGTCTGATGATACAGCATTCATTACAATGGTCACGACGCTCGCCACTACCTAAATAACTGCCCCCATCCTATTGTCATAGAGGCAACGTTTTGTGCTGAACTTCTTTTAACTATTTTGCTGTGCTGATCCATGTTTACCTGAAGGTCGATAACCAAATATTACCGGTATGCAAGAAATCACGATATCCGGCTACAAAGCAAAAAGTTTTGTCATAAATAGTAAGAAATCAAACAAAAATCATAAAGTGGAATAACTTCCTATTAAAGGGATCATACAATTTATACAAGGAACCAGGCATAGCTAGGAAAGGCGAGGTCCCGCGGGTGAACTCTTGATATGGCCCCCCCTCACCGACGCCGAAGACCTCGACCAACTGAACCCCTCCCCCTGCATTTCTGCGTGCTCTATTATGCCCCATAGTGGCCCCTGTACACAGTATTATGCCCCATAGTGGCCCCTGCACACAGTATTATCCCCCATAGTGGCCCCTGCACATAGTATTATGCCCCATAGTGTCCCCTGCACACAGTATTATCCCCATAGTGTCCCCTGCACACAGTATTATCCCCCATAGTGGCCCCTGCACACAGTATTATGCCCCACAGTGGCCCCTGCACACAGTATTATCTCCCATAGTGGCCCCTGCACACAGTATTATGCCCCATAGTGGCCCCTGCACACAGTATTATGCCCCACAGTGGCCCCTGCACACAGTACTATCTCCCATAGTGGCCCCTGCACATAGTATTATGCCCCATAGTGTCCCCTGCACACAGTATTATGCCCCACAGTGGCCCCTGCACACAGTATTATGCCCCATAGTGGCCCCTGCACACAGTATTATCCCCCATAGTGGCCCCTGCACACAGTATTATACCCCATAGTGGCCCCTGCACACAGTATTATGTCCCATAGTGGCCCCTGCACACAGTATTATCCCCCATAGTGGCTCCTGCACACAGTATTATGCCCCATAGTGGCCCCTGCACACAGTATTATGTCCCATAGTGGCCCCAGTACACAGTATTATTCCCCATAGTGGCCCCTGCACACAGTAATATGTCCTATAGTGGCCCCTGTACACAGTATTATGCCCCATAGTGGCCCCTGCACACTGTATTATCCCCCATAGTGTCCCCTACAAACAGTATTATGCCCCATAGTGGCCCCTGCACACAGTATTATACCCCATAGTGGCCCATGCACACAGTATTATGCCCCATAGTGGCCCCTGCACACAGTATTATGCCCCATAGTGGCCCCTGCACACAGTATTATGCCCCATAGTGGCCCCTGCACACAGTATTATGCCCCATAGTGGCCCCTGCACACAGTATTATCCCCCATAGTGTCCCCTGCACACAGTATTATGCCCCATAGTGGCCCCTGCACATGGTATTATGCCCCATTGTGAATACCCATGAACAATTATTATACACTGGGCTCTTTTCACACCCCAGAGTATAATAATCAGAGACCTGGGGGGATAGAAACATAATAAACGCTGTCACTTACCTATCCCCGGCTCCACTGCAGTCCTCGGTGGTGTCAGCCATCTTCAATGACGTTCGGATGTCACATGGCCCTGGTTATGTGACGTCAGGCACGTTGCACAACTAGGCCCGAAGCCTGTCTGGAGTGCGAAGAGATAAGTAACAGTGTTTTTTATGTTCCCTTACCTCTCCCGGGCCTCCAGTCATTATACATGGGGGTCTGAAAAGACCCCTGAGTATAATAATAGTGTTTGTGGGTCGTCACTTACCGATCATGGCCCCTGCCAGGATCAGTAAGTAAATAGGGCCTGTTACCGGCTGGAGTTACTGCTGTTACAGCCTATTAAGAAAAAAGAAAAACGCAGGGGTAGCGGTTGTCGCCGAGCCCCTAATGTCCTGGGCCCTGTGGCATCATACAGTTCCTAAATAATAACCCCAAACAGTATCCATTATAGTGGCCACATAATACTGCCATATACTTCTTACACAATACCACCATTCAGGGCTGCAAAATAGCGCCGCGTATACGATCCACGGCCCGCAAAAGCTCCTGCGGCGTCTACGTGCCAAATTACGAGCCAAAAGACATCGTGTGAATACACCCTAAATTCAATACAACCCCTTTAAACTGCTAAAAAGAGTGGGGAAAGGTAGCGACAACTCTACTGAACACATATCTGGTCTGACAATAAACAATGTGAATATGGATATCAGGAGTCAGGAGCATTGTTGATGTCATTGAAGTCAATATTTGACAAACATAAAAGAAAGAGAATGTAGAAATGTCTTTTTTTTTTACTTATCTATAAGTAGTTGTTATTGCGCCAGCGACGGACCCAGTCACACGGGTAACATCTCATCTCATTGGCACCAGCTCCTCTCCGATAAGCCATCGACTTAGCAGTGTGACACACAAGTGGCTCTCGGTGGGTGTTTTTCCCGCATTCTCTCCGACAATATCTTCATCAGCTTCCTCTGGTGAGAAAGAAAATGTTACACTTTCCTCCTAATTAATTAGAAAGAAACACAAGTTGTACATTTAGCAACGATTGAAACACATCAATGACATCCGATCCGACTACCCAGAGACCAAAGGAGAAGAATAGATAGATAGATAGATAGATAGATAGATAGATAGATAGATAGATAGGAGATAGATAGATAGATAGATAGATAAATGATAGATAGTAGAGATGAGCGAACAGTGTTCTATCGAACACATGTTCGATCGGATATCAGGGTGTTCGCCATGTTCGAATCGAATCGAACACCACGTGGTAAAGTGCGCCAAAATTCGATTCCCCTCCCACCTTCCCTGGCGCCTTTTTTGCACCAATAACAGCGCAGGGGAGGTGGGACAGGAACTACGACACTGGGGGCATTGAAAAAAATTGGAAAAAGTCATTGGCTGCCGAAATCAGGTGACCTCCATTTTAGACGAATAGTGGATTTCAAATCCGGGTCATATGAGAATGTGAACTTTGTGACTATGAGACAGGGATAGCTGTACAGGCAGGGATAGCTAGGGATAACCTTTATTTAGGGGGGAATGTTATTAAAAATAACTTTTTGGGGCTCTATCGGGTGTGTAATTGTGATTTTTGTGAGATAAACTTTTTCCCATAGGGATGCATTGGCCAGCGCTGATTGGCCGAATTCCGTACTCTGGCCAATCAGTGCTGGCCAATGCATTCTATTAGCTTGATGAAGCAGAGTGTGCACAAGGGTTCAAGCGCACCCTCGGCTCTGATGTAGCAGAGCCGAGGCTGCACAAGGGTTCAAGCGCACCCTCGGCTCTGATGTAGGAGAGCCGAGGGTGCACTTGAACCCTTGTGCACACTCTGCTTCATCAAGCTAATAGAATGCATTGGCCAGCGCTGATTGGCCAATGTATTCTATTAGCCTGATGAAGTAGAGCTGAATGTGTGTGCTAAGCACACACATTCAGCTCTACTTCATCGGGCTAATAGAATGCATTGGCCAGCGCTGATTGGCCAGAGTACGGAACTCGACCAATCAGCGCTGGCTCTGCTGGAGGAGGCGGAGTCTAAGATCGCTCCACACCAGTCTCCATTCAGGTCCGACCTTAGACTCCGCCTCCTCCGGCAGAGCCAGCGCTGATTGGCCGAATTCCGTACTCTGGCCAATCAGCACTGGCTAATGCATTGTATTGGCTTGATGAAGCAGTGCTGAATGTGTGTGCTTAGCACACACATTCAGCTCTACTTCATCGGGCTAATAGAATGCATTGGCCAGCGCTGATTGGCCGAATTCCGTACTCTGGCCAATCAGCACTGGCTAATGCATTGTATTGGCTTGATGAAGCAGTGCTGAATGTGTGTGCTTAGCACACACATTCAGCTCTACTTCATCGGGCTAATAGAATGCATTGGCCAATCAGCGCTGGCCAATGCATTCTATTAGCGTGAACTGAGTTTGCACAGGGGTTCTAGTGCACCCTCGGCTCTGCTACATCAGATTGCTACATCTGATGTAGCAGTGCCGAGTGTGCATCAGATGTGTAGTTGAGCAAAACTGACTCAGCACTGCTAAGTCTGCATTCGCATAGGAATGCATTGGCCAGCCTTCGGCCAATCAGCGCTGGCTCTGCCGGAGGAGGCGGAGTCTAAGGTCGGACCTGAATGGAGACTGGTGTGGAGCGATCTTAGACTCCGCCTCCTCCAGCAGAGCCAGCGCTGATTGGCCGAATTCCGTACTCTGGCCAATCAGCACTGGCTAATGCATTGTATTGGCTTGATGAAGCAGTGCTGAATGTGTGTGCTTAGCACACACATTCAGCTCTACTTCATCGGGCTAATAGAATGCATTGGCCAATCAGCGCTGGCCAATGCATTCTATTAGCGTGAACTGAGTTTGCACAGGGGTTCTAGTGCACCCTCGGCTCTGCTACATCAGATTGCTACATCTGATGTAGCAGTGCCGAGTGTGCATCAGATGTGTAGTTGAGCAAAACTGACTCAGCACTGCTAAGTCTGCATTCGCATAGGAATGCATTGGCCAGCCTTCGGCCAATCAGCGCTGGCTCTGCCGGAGGAGGCGGAGTCTAAGGTCGGACCTGAATGGAGACTGGTGTGGAGCTATCTTAGACTCCGCCTCCTCCAGCAGAGCCAGCGCTGATTGGTCGAGTTCCGTACTCTGGCCAATCAGCACTGGCCAATGCATTTCTATGGGGAAAAGTTAGCTTGCGAAAATCGCAAACTGACAGGGATTTCCATGAAATAAAGTGACTTTTATGCCCCCAGACATGCTTCCCCTGCTGTCCCAGTGTCATTCCAGGGTGTTGGTATCATTTCCTGGGGTGTCATAGTGGACTTGGTGACCCTCCAGACACGAATTTGGGTTTCCCCCTTAACGAGTTTATGTTCCCCATAGACTATAATGGGGTTCGAAACCCATTCGAACACTCGAACAGTGAGCGGCTGTTCGAATCGAATTTCGAACCTCGAACATTTTAGTGTTCGCTCATCTCTAATAGATAGATAGATAGATAGATAGATAGATAGATAGGAGAGAGATAGATAGGAGATAGATAGATAGATAGATAGATAGATAGATAGATAGATGATAGATAGATAGATAGATAGATAGATAGATAGATAGATAGATAGGAGATAGATAGATAGATAGATAGATAGATAGATAGGAGATAGATAAATAGAAGATAGATACCTATGAGATGAATGGATGGATGGATAGATAGATAGATAGATAGATAGATAGATAGATAGATGATAGATAGATAGATAGGAGATAGATAGATAGATAGATAGATAGGAAATAGATAGATAGGAGATAGATAGATAGATAGATAGGAGATAGATAGATAGATAGATAGGAGATAGATAGATAGATAGATAGATAGATAGATAGATAGATAGATAGGAGATAGGTAGATAGATACTATAGATAGATAGATAGATAGATAGATAGATAGAAGATAGATAGATAGATAGATAGATAGATAGATAGATGATAGATAGATAGATAGATAGGAGATAGATAGATAGATAGATAGATAGATAGATAGATAGATAGGAGATAGATAGATAGATAGATAGGAAATAGATAGATAGATAGATAGATAGATAGATAGATAGGAGATAGATAAAGTTGGAGAGAACCAAGGCTAAGAAACACTGAAATAAAACCACATAATTTACAAACCCAGGTGAATTCAGGTCAGAACGGCCCCCATGTAATAATCTGTATGGAGATATATGCGATGTGACGTAGGTTTATATATAATGGCTCCTGGTCACCGTCAGCAGGTTTGATGGGTAAGAACTGTTGACAGATTCCCTTTAAGGCCATCAAATAGCAATAGAAATCAATATAAGGAAGGAATAGAAAAAACATGGAAGAATAGAAGAGACAGAAGGTTCCCAATGTAGACGTCACTTCTTTCCACATCCATACATGCAGATCCTTTATGGTTTTATGTGACAAGAAAATAGTCTGTAATCATTTTGTTCTTTTCTTGCCGTCTCTTCTGGAATGTTTTTTTTTTTTTTAGATATATTTTAGTGCTGAAATGAATTTTGTTTGTATTTGCTGCAGATCCTTTATCTCAGTGGGACGTCTCCATGTTATACACTTACATGTCCACCTTATATAAACCTCTAGGTCAGTACATTTATGTCTAACCTCAAAAGGTAAAACCAGTGTTCAGAGTCATAAGACAGCATTCACACAGGTACTGTATATAGCTAGCCAGATATATAGAAAATCGTGATGGACAGATGGATGGATAGACTAGATAGATAGAGAGAGAGAGAGAGATAGATAGATACATAGATACATAGATAGATAGGAGACAGATAGATAGATAGATAGATAGATAGATAGATAGATAGATAGGAGAGAGATATATAGATAGATAGATAGATAGATGATAGATAGATAGATAGATAGATAGATAGGAGATAGATAATAGATAGATAGATAGGAGATAGATAGATAGATAGATAGATAGATAGATAGATAGATAGATAGATAGATAGATAGATAGATATGAGAGATAGATAGATAGGAGATAGATAGATAGATAGATAGATAGATAGATAGATAGATAGATAGATAGATAGGAGATAGATAGATAGATAGATAGATAGATATGAGAGATAGATAGATAGGAGATAGATAGATAGATAGATAGATAGATAGATAGATAGGAGATAGATAGATAGATAGATAGATAGATAGATAGATAGATAGGAGATAGATAGATAGATAGATAGATAGATATGAGAGATAGATAGATAGGAGATAGATAAATAGAAGATAGATACCTATGAGATGGATGGATGAATAGATAGATAGATAGATAGATAGATAGATAGATAGGAGATAGATAGATTGATAGATAGATAGATAGATAGATAGGAGATAGATAGATAGATAGATAGATAGATAGATAGGAGATAGATAGATATGAGAGATAGATAGATAGATAGGAGATAGATAGATAGATAGATAGATAGATAGATAGATAGATAGATAGATAGATAGATATGAGAGATAGATAGATAGATAGATAGATAGATAGATAGATAGATAGATAGATAGGAGATAGATAGATAGGAGATAGATAGATAGATAGATAGATAGATAGATAGATAGGAGATAGATAAATAGAAGATAGATACCTATGAGATGAATGGATGGATGGATGGATGGATGGATAGATAGATAGATAGATAGATAGATAGATAGATAGATAATACTGTGTGCAGGGGTCACTATGGGGTATAATAGTGTAAATGCAGGGGGGGGGGGGTTGGTTGTTTGAGGTTTTTGGCGTTGGTCGAGGGGGGGAGGACATGTCAAAAGTTCACTACGCGGCCCCACCATTCCTAGTTATGCCACTGGGTGCACTCATGACAATCCCATGCGGGACAGTGTTACATAATCTGTCACTTGCAGATGATACATTTCCATTTCATGCTATTTTCTTAAGACACTATGTGTTTTTCCTTCCATAGACCAGCACCAGTTAAAGCTAAATTCTAATTAAACAAGACACAATGGGCTCGTTTTTGTGCCGCTAATGACATCCTCTTGAAAACAGATTATTTTCAGAGCGTTATGTAACATACAAAGACCATTTGGACTCTCTCCAATAATGGGGTAATATTCCGCTATTACAATTCGCTATTACATACGTTAGCAGCACAATAAATTTATCAAGCGGACGATTACCTTGTGGATCAAGATGTCCTAAGACAAGACCTTAAAAGGAAAAATCACTTAAACACCGGCATTTCAGTGTTCCATTTTTTTTTTTTTCCTATTTTTCAGAACTGAATTTTTTTTCCCAAGAGCCTTTAAAAACTGCCCTGTTTTATGTGATCTTCACCCACTAGGGCAGTTTAGAAGAAGCTATCGAGTACAAAAAGTTTTTTCCGATCCCTGCACCCCTCGCTGGTTGGTTTCCACACTCCGATTTTCTTTTATGTATGTAGATTTTACCATTCTCTGTGTTCTATCCATTCCATGATGACCTGGGCAGCTAGAGACAGTACCACTTCTACCTGCTGGACGAATTGGTATATTCATAGAACATACAGTCAGGGAAGCTGAACTGTCATCTTCTTAAAGGGCTTGTCTAAGATAAAATGATATTTCTAATCTAAGCTAAAGACCCCGCCGCCCCCCTGCCTACCTCTTAAATTACTTAGTGTTCCAAAAATAATGTGACTGGGCTAGGCACATATTCAGATTTTCCGGTGACGTTCCCCTTCCAGAAACGGAACGTCACCTATACTAACTCACCCTCGCGGGACGTCACCTCATCTGGGCTTGTGCAATAAAGCCAGAGTACTGGGACACCCAGAAGAAGTTGTCCAGAAGGTTTGCCCGGAAGACAGGTAAGTATGATGGGGTGAGGGTGAATGGCTAGCCAGAGAAACAGGCAGGGGGTATGAGTGAGAAAGGGAGGGGAGGGAATGAGACAGGGAAATGGCGTGAGTCAGCTCTGAGTGAAGCCCAAGGCATCATAGTAGTTGTAGGAAAACTCTGAACAGGAAGACGTCAGTGTAAACAAATGCAGAAGGAGCCCTGACAGTGTCATACACTATATATTATAGATAGGTTCCTAGGAGCCCTGACAGTGTCATACACTATATATTATAGATAGGTTCCTAGGAGTCCTGACAGTGTCATATACTATGTTTTATAGATAGGTTCCTAGGAGTCCTGACAGTGTTATACACTATGTATTATAGATAGGTTCCTAGGAGTCCTGACAGTATTATACACTATGTATTATAGATAGGTTCCTAGGAGTCCTGACAGTGTCATACACTATGTTTTATAGATAGGTTCCTAGGAGCCCTGACAGTGTCATACACTATGTTTTATAGATTGGTTCCTAGGAGCCCTGACAGTGTCATACACTATATATTATAGATAGGTTCCTAGGAGCCCTGACAGTGTCATACACTATATATTATAGATAGGTTCCAAGGAGCCCTGACAGTGTTCTACACTATGTATTACAGATAGGTTCCTAGGAGCCCTGACAGTGTTCTACACTATGTTTTATAGATAGGTTCCTAGGAGCCCTGACAGTGTCATACACTATGTTTTATAGATTGGTTCCTAGGAGCCCTGACAGTGTCATACACTATATATTATAGATAGGTTCCAAGGAGCCCTGACAGTGTTCTACACTATGTTTTATAGATAGGTTCCTAGGAGCCCTGACAGTGTTCTACACTATGTTTTATAGATAGGTTCCTAGGAGCCCTGACAGTGTTATACACTATGTTTTATAGATAGGTTCCTAGGAGTCCTGACAGTCTTATACACTATGTTTTATAGATAGGTTCCTAGGAGCCCTGACAGTGTCATACACTATGTTTTATAGATAGGTTCCTAAGAGCCCTGACAGTGTATACACTATGTTTTATAGATAGGTTCCTAGGAGCCCTGACAGTGTTATACACTATGTTTTATAGATAGGTTCCTAGGAGCCCTGACAGTGTCATACACTATGTTTTATGGATAGGTTCCTAGAAGTCCTGACAGTCTTATACACTATGTTTTATAGATAGGTTCCTAGGAGCCCTGACAGTGTCATACACTATGTTTTATAGATAGGTTCCTAGGAGTCCTGACAGTGTCATACACTATGTTTTATAGATAGGTTCCTAGGAGCCCTGACAGTGTCATACACTATATATTATACATAGGTTCCTAGGAGTCCTGACAGTGTCATACACTATGTTTTATAGATAGGTTCCTAGGAGCCCTGACAGTGTTATACACTATGTTTTATAGATAGTTCCTAGGAGCCCTGATAGTGTTATACACTATGTATTATAGATAGGTTCCTAGGAGCCCTGACAGTATATACACTATGTCTTATAGATAGGTTCCTAGGAGCCCTGACAGTGTCATACACTATGTATTATAGATAGGTTCCTAGGAGCCCTGACAGTGTCATACACCATATATTATAGATAGGTTCCTAGGAGTCCTGACAGTGTCATACACTATGTTTTATAGATAGGTTCCTAGGAGCCCTGACAGTGTCATACACTATGTTTTATAGATAGATTACTACATTACTTATCTACACCTGATCTAACTATTTATAAAAAAAACAACCCATAATTTAGTTACGTTTGATGCCTAAAAGAAGATACACTTGCAAGGCATATCAGACACTGCATGGAGTGAAGGAAGGTGAGCACCTCCCCTGCGCCTCTACTTATTATATTCCGTGGTCAGCAGAGACCCCATTGCATCTCAATGATTTATGGGTGGCAAATGCCAAAAGGCACAGACGAATCAAGATCTTTGGAAAATATGTTACAAATTGGGCTTGTCACAATCCAGTTCGCTTGCCTGCATTATACCACAATGACGCTACTGATTATTTTGGATCAAATAAAGCCAAGTTTGGTCTTGATCCAGTAAAGCCTATGAGACTACGACGGCCAAGCCCTCACCATGCACACAGGTCCTGCCATTGTATGCACAGGGTCAGTGTTATATTACATTATATTACAGCATATTCTCCGTATGTTCAGTACAGTCTGCGCTCCCTGAGTATGGGCCCATGTAGAAGGCTCTGGATGCAGAACAGTTTATAATTAGACAATTGTGTATTTAATTAGAATTTTCTGGCATGGAGCGCGTGCCGAACACGGCTAGGCAGAATGTCACTGAGCGATTACATTAGCGCTGAATGACAACAAGGAAACAAAGGCCAGGAGTTTCTTAGGAGACTGCACTCCGCCATATGCTTCTCCTTGTCATCCTATTATGCAACTTGTGCATTTTAATTTCCAAAGTTATATAATTAAGAACATTTTCCAAAATAAAGGAAATTACAAGCAAAGTCTGAACAAGTTCCTTGGGAGGGGAGGGGAACTTATTATTTAATTCTGTGTCCAATTATAATCTTTGCTTCCATGATAGCGCAGCTTGTTACATAGGCTGAATGTCTATTGCTGTAATGATCTAAGCACAGATAGTACTTTCTCCCTGTCTCCTCTGTAAATGATCTAAGCACAGATAGTACTGCCTCCTTGTCTCCTCTGTAAATGATCTAAGCATAGATAGTACTGCCTCCCTGTCTCCCCTGTAAATGATCTAAGCATAGATAGTACAACCTTCTTGTCTCCCCTGTAAATGATCTAAGCACAGATAGTACTGCCTCCCTGTCTCCTCTGTAAATGATCTAAGCACAGATAGTACTGCCTCATTGTCTCCCCTGTAAATGATCCAATCATAGATAGTACTGCCTCTCTGTCTCCTCTGTAAATTATCTAAGCACAGATAGTACTGCCTCCCTGTCTCCTCTGTAAATTATCTAAGCACAGATAGTACTGCCTCCTTGTCTCCTCTGTAAATTATCTAAGCATAGATAGTACTGTAAATGATCTAAGCATAGGTAGTGCTGCCTCCCTGTCTCTCCTGTAAATGATCTAAGCATAGATAGTGCTGCCTCCCTGTCTCTCCTGGTAAATTATCTAAGCATAGATAGTACTGCCTCCCTTCTCCCCTGTAAATTATCTAAGCATAGATAGTACTGCCTCCCTGTCTCCTTTGTAAGTTATATAAATATAGATAGTACTGCCTCTCTGTCTCCCCTGTAATTGATCTAAGCATAGATAGTACTGCCTTGCTGTCTCCCATGTAAATGATCTAAGCATAGATAGTACTGCCTTGCTGTCTCTCCTGTAAATGATCTAAGCATAGATAGTACTGCCTCCCTGTCTTCCCTGTAAATGATCTAAGCATAGATAGTACTGCTTCCCTGTCCCCCTGTATATGATCTAAGTATAGATAGTATTGCCTCCCTGGTAAATGATCTAAACATAGGTAGTACTGCCTCCCTGTCTCCCCTGTAAGTGATCTAAGCATAGTTAGTACTGCCTCTCTGTCTTCCCTGTAAATGATCTAAGCATAGATAGTACTGCCTCCCTGTCTCCTTTGTCCTCCCTGTCCTCCCTGTCCTCCTTTTATATAAATATAGATAGTACTGCCTCTCTGTCTCCCCTGTAAATGATCTAAGCATAGATAGTACTGCCTCTGTGTCCCTCCTGTAAATGATCTAAGCATAGATAGTACTGCCTCCGTGTCTTCCCTGGTAAATGATCTAAGCATAGATAATACCACCTCCCTGTCTCCCTGGTAAATGATCTAACCATTGATAGTACAGCCTCCAAGTCTCTCTGGTAAATGATTTAAGCATAGATAGTACTGCCTCCCTGTCTCCCCGATAGTACTGCCTCTCTGTTTCTCCCTTAAATAAGGTACCAATAGTACTGCCTCCCTGTCTCTCCTGAAAATGATTCAAACTCATAATGTACTTCCTCTCTGCACCTCTTTGTAAGTGATTTAGGCACAGATAGTACTTTATCCTTGATTCTTTCTGTAAATGATTTAGGTACAGATAGTACTTTATCCTTGAGTCTTCCTTTAAATGATTTAGGCACAGATAGTACTTTATCCTTGATTCTTCCTGTAAATGATTTAGGCACAGATAGTACTTTATCCGTGAGTCTTCCTGTAAATGATTTATGCACAGATAGTACTTTATCCATGAGTCTTCCTATAAATGATTTAGGCACAGATAGTACTTTATCCGTGAGTCTTCCTGTAAATGATTTAGGCACAGATAGTACTTTATCCTTGATTCTTCCTGAAAATGATTTAGGCACAGATAGTACTTTATCCTCGATTCTTCCTGTAAATAATATAAGCACAGATAGTACTTTATCCTTGATTCTTCCTGTAAATGATTTAGGCACAGATAGTACTTTATCCTTGATTCTTCCTGTAAATGATTTAGGCACAGATAGTACTTTATCCATGAGTCTTCCTATAAATGATTTAGGCACAGATAGTACTTTATCCGTGAGTCTTCCTGTAAATGATTTAGGCACAGATAGTACTTTATCCTTGATTCTTCCTGAAAATGATTTAGGCACAGATAGTACTTTATCCTCGATTCTTCCTGTAAATAATATAAGCACAGATAGTACTTTATCCTTGATTCTTCCTGTAAATGATTTAGGCACAGATAGTACTTTATCCTTGATTCTTCCTGTAAATGATTTAGGCACAGATAGTACTTTATCCGTGAGTCTTCCTGTAAATGATTTAGGCACAGATAGTACTTTATCCTTGATTCTTCCTGTAAATGATTTAGGCACAGATAGTACTTTATCCTCGATTCTTCCTGTAAATGATATAGGCACAGATAGTACTTTCTTCCCATGACTCTAGATCTGTGTCAGACAGCCATAATAAAACGGTTTTAAAGGTTTTTTTTTTCATCTGAGCAAGTTATCTACTTAGGATTGGAAATAAATGGAATAGCATGCATTGCCCACTGGTCCATTCTCCTGATCGGTGGGGGTCTTAGACCCCCAACAATTTGTCAGAAATTCCATATGATATGGATAGGGAACAACTTAATCAGATGAGAAAACCAATATCCAATCGAGTACGACTTTAAAAGTGTTTCTTGCAGTCATATTTTCTGAATTTCTCGCTGGCATTATGAAATATTTTATCACTCTCTTTTCCCTCTTTGTCTATTTTAGCATTTGGCAGACGGCAGCGCCATCATTGAAATCATCTTGTTTTGCATCATGGTGCGCGATGTTGATGAGCTCAATTACAGCTGTTATTTCTTCTGCACATGACTGATTTGGTTTTAACACGAGTCCTCCAGAATTGTTCACTAAAAGGAAGGTACGAGAGCTCTTAAAGGGATATTCCAGACTATGCAAATTAAGGTTATTTAAAGAAAAATTCTAAAATGTTCTACTATATGTTCTATTTCAAATTCTTTTTAGTTTTCAGTTCTTCTTATGTATGGGGGCCAATATAAGTAAGTCCCAAGGATCCCTGCCTACCTGCAGGATTTGTAAGGTCCAGGCTGTGAGGCTCTAGGAAACCTCAACTTCTTGTCCATATTAACACTTTTTCTCCTCTCTGTAGTCTGACACCAGGTAACTTCCCAGTCCCAGGACTGCAGTGATAGTGATACCGGAGTAAGGCTGGTGTTACATGGCCGTAATGATTTTACGGTCCGCAAGTTGCTGATCAGCAACACTGGTTGCAGATCACCAATATAGACACCGGAGACACCCGTGAACTTCTACACTCGCCCATAGAGTTCTATGGGCGAATCCGTGCAGTGCCGCAATTCACGGCCTTTGCGGACCTGTTCTATGCGGCCCGGCACACCACGGATAAAATATCCAGTGGTGTAAGAGGCCGCATTAAGTATAATGTGTCCGCAAATGGTCCGCCATTGAAAACCCTCAATAGTGGACCATTTTCGGACATACATTACGGCCATGTAAAACCAGCCTTAGACTGGAACCCCTGAACAAAACTTTCAAATTTGGGTTGAACCTGACTCATGACTGAGAATGTATGGTTTTGGCAAATGCATTGACCCATATTACATACCTACATGCCATTGTAAACAAAGCGTAAGGAGTAAGGAGTGTAATTCTCTTCTTGAGTGGCAGTTTGGTCATAGAGGTGGTCTTCTCATAGAGGTGGCCTTCTTATAAAGGTGGTCTTCTCGTAGATGTGGTCTTCTCATAGAGGTGGTTCTCTTATAGAGGAGGTCTCCTCATATAGTTGGTCTTCTCATATAGGTTATCTTCTCATAGAGGTGGTCTTCTCATAGAGGTGGTCTTCTTATAGAGGTGGTCTTTTCGTAGATGTGGTCTTCTCATATAGGTTATCTTCTCATAGAGGTGGTCTTCTCAAAGAGATGATCTTCTTATAGAGGTGGTCTTCTCATAGATGTGGTCTTCTCGAGATGTTTCTTGCCTCATGGGGCTGCTTGATTACTTTTAAGGACCTCAAAAAAATTATTTCAACAGTCTTTGAGAATTATTATTTCATGCCTGGTTTCGGTCTGTCCAATTGGGATTAGATTCTAATGAAAAACTGAAGAAACGCTCCATTCTCTTCTCTAATTCTCATTGACCTTGCACCCAATAAAGAACTTACTATAATAATATTCGAAATACAGCAATTCAAGGTTCTGGAAATATGAATGTGTAGGTCAAATGGTCAGAATTGTATAAACTATGAAAATTAACCATCCTCACCTATAAATTCCCACTGATGTTCCAGTGCTTCAGCTCTGCTGTTCCCCATGGTCCTATCACATACATTTTTCACATGATCACTACAGTAAATCACCGACTTCAGCAGTCACATGTTAATCACCAGCCTCAGCAGTCACATGTCAATCACCGGCCTCAGCTGTCACATGTCAATCACCGGCCTCAGCAGTCACATGTCAGTCACCTACCTCAGCAGTCACATGTCAGTCACCGGCCTCAGCAGTCACATGTCAATCACCGGCCTCAGCAGTCACATGTCAATCACCGGCCTCAGCAGTCACATGTCAATCACCAGTTTCAGCAGTCACAGTCAATCACCGGCCTCAGCTGTCACATGTCAATCACCGGCCTCAGCAGTCACATTTCAATCACCGGCCTCAGCAGTCACATGTCAATCACCGGCCTCAGCAGTCACATGTCAATCACCAGCCTCAGCAGTCACATGTCAATCACCGGCCTCAGCAGTCACATGTCAATCACCGGCCTCAGCAGTCACATTTCAATCACCGACCTCAGCAGTCACATGTCAATCACCGGCCTCAGCAGTCACATGTCAATCACCGGCCTCAGCAGTCACATGTCAATCACCAGCCTCAGCAGTCACATGTCAATCACCGGCCTCAGCAGTCACATGTCAATCACCGGCCTCAGCAGTCACATTTCAATCACCGGCCTCAGCAGTCACATGTCAATCACCGGCCTCAGCAGTCACATGTCTATCACCGGCCTCAGCAGTCACATGTCAATCACCGGCCTCAGCAGTCACATGTCAATCACCGGCCTCAGCAGTCACATTTCAATCACCGGCCTCAGCAGTCACATGTCAATCACCGGCCTCAGCAGTCACATGTCAATCACCGGCCTCAGCAGTCACATGTCAATCACCGGCCTCAGCAGTCACATGTCAATCACCGGCCTCAGCAGTCACATGTCAATCACCGGCCTCAGCAGTCACATGTCAATCACCGGCCTCAGCAGTCACATGTCAATCACCGGCCTCAGCAGTCACATATCAGTCACTGACCTCAGTTAGTGATTGGTTGATGTACATCATTACTGCAGGACCAGCGAGGACCACTAGAGTGACTTAACAGCTGAGCATTGGTTTGTTTTTTATTTTATACCATGTCTTAACATTCTGCTCTAATTTAAAATTTTATAAGAGAATATAAATAAATTTTAAAGAGGGATAAAAAAAAGTATAATACATTTATAAAACAAATCTCAGGGCTTCTTGCACATGACTAGCCCAGGTATGGGATTATTTCTGGTGATGTCTGGTTTCTTCATCTTTGTAGCTGAAGTTTGAGGTTGTTTTATTTTTAATGTCTGAATTTTGGGGTTCCCTTGTTCATCCTTAAAGGGTTTGTCTGGGCTAAAATTATACTTCTACAGTACACTAAGCGAAACACCTTCCCCCCACCTACCTTCCAACTTACTTTACAAAAAATCTATACTTACCCAGATCACCGGGGACTGTTATGTGACAGCCCCAGGCACATTTTCAGCTTTTACGCTGACGTTCCGATTCCCCGATTCCAGAAACATAACATCACCGATACTAACCCTCCCACCCCATCAAACTTAACTGTCTTCCTCTCCGGATCTTCTGGGCTTGGAACATCACTTCCTTCTGGGGGGCTGGCCTCTTACGCCTACCGTCACATCTTAAAAATGTTTATGTGACACCTACCATTGTAAACCTGCCTGTGCTGATAGTGAGATCACTGCTGAGAAGTGATCTCTACAGAACAGGAAGTGTCAGCCGGTTTAGGATTTTTTTTATATACAGAGAGTGACGTAACAAATAAAATACCATTGAAATCAGTCGGATTTTTAACAAACTCATGACAGTTCTGATAATGTCCATTGTTAAAATCTCATAACGGACACTAGCAGTCAGGGCCGGCTCCAGGTTTTTATGGGCCCTTGAGCGACAGAGCCTCAGTGGGCCCCCTTGTGGAGGAGGCGGGGGAGTCAGAACACTGCACGTCGCAGATGAAGTGAGTGACGTCACGCAGGAGTGTGGCATCACCAACGCCATACTTCCCAACTTTTGAAGAGTAGAAAGAGGGATAAAATGTGTGGCGCGCTCTGCGCGCCGCAGCAAATTTAGCTCTGCCCACTTTTATGTTGACTCCGCCCATTCTCATTCATTTTTCGTGTGCTCCCACACAGTATAATCCTCCTACAGTCACCCGTAAATTATATTCCCCCTCCATCTCTCCCCCAGTTTCATATACACCCTTCCTCTGCCCCCAGTTTCATGTCCCCCCTCCATCTCTGTCCCCAGTTTCATGCCGTTCTCCCCCCTTCATCTGCCCACAGTTTCATGTTCCTCCGTCTCTGCCCCAGTGTCATGCCATTCCCCTCCCCTTCATCTGCCCCAGTGTCATGCCGTTTTCCCCCCTCATCTGCCCCAGTGTCATGCCATTCTCCCCTCCCTTCATCTGCCCCAGTGTCATGCCATTCTCCCTCCATCTGCCCCAGTTTCATGCCGTTCTCCCCCCCTCATCTGCCCCAGTGTCATGCCATTCCCCCCCTCATCTGCCCCAGTTTCATGCCGTTCCCCCTTCATCTGCCCCAGTGTCATGCCATTCTCCCCCCGCTCATCTGCCCCAGTGTCATGCCATTCTCCCCTCCCTTCATCTGCCCCGGTGTCATGCCATTCTCCCCTCCCTTCATCTGCCCCAGTGTCATGCCATTCTCCCCCATCTGCCCCAGTGTCATGCCGTTCTCCTCCCTCATCTGCCCCAGTGTCATGCCGTTCTCCCCCCTCATCTGCCCCAGTGTCATGCCATTCCTCCCCCCTCATCTGCCCCAGTTTCATGCTGTTCCCTCTTCATCTGCCCCAGTGTCATGCCGTTCTCCCCCTGCTCATCTGCCCCAGTGTCATGCCGTCCCCCCCCTTCATTGCCCCAGTGTCATGCCGTTCCCCCCCTCCCCTTCATTTACCCCCAGTTTCATGGGCCCCTTTCATTATGTTCCACCTTAATGTTTAAAGCAAAAAACAAACAAACACTTACACTCACGTTCCATCACTCCCCCGCCGCTCCTCTCTCTGCTCTCACGCCATTGACATAGTTGTAGGCGCGATGTGACGTCATCACATCACGACTACACACGCTGCAGCGTTAACGCAGGAGCTGAGCTGTCACAGCCCTTGCTTTAATCGCCTATTCAACTCATCGGCATCCGTCAGACGCCGATGAGCTGAAATCGGAACAGGCAAGTGCTGGGGCGGGCAAGTGCCGGGGGGCCCCCAGAGGCTCTGAGGGCCCCAGCACTTGCCCGACTACGCCGTGCGCTGACGCCGGCCCTGCTAGCAGTGGACACTACTGACCTTCACCAAGGATAGTGTGTCTGCCCCTAAAGCTGAAACATGACACCTCTATGACCTTCTTTCTGTCATGCTCTAACAATATGAAGTTCAGCAGAGATTCCAGAGTGAAAGTCAGTTTAGCAAACAAGAGCAACAAAAATTCTGAATAAGTGGAGAAGGAAGCATTTTTCTCTGTAAGATATAATGGAAAGTTTGTTACATTTGTTTGTATTATTAATTTCTGAAAAGTTTGTTGAAATGTACGTGATGGTTGAAGATTGTAAGGTTCGAGGTTATTATATCACACGCGTCTTCATTGATTTGGAGACGACATACTTATTTGAGGGAAAAGTTGCATATTCTTTTTAGAGGTAGAAGGACATCTTTTCTCTACACATAAAAGAACTTTTGCAATTCTCTTTTAATAACCTATTTCCAATGACAACACACTAAAGATACAGAAGGTCTCTAAGTGGATATTGTCTGATAACAATCGTGAGTCTTCAAAAACATACAGTCCTATGAAAAAGTTTGGGCACCCCTATTAATCTTAATCATTTTTTGTTCTAAATATTTTGGTGTTTGCAACAGCCATTTCAGTTTTATATATCTAATAACTGATGGACACAGTAATATTTCAGGATTGAAATGAGGTTTATTGTACTAACAGAAAATGTGCAATATGCATTAAACGAAAATTTGACCGGTGCAAAAGTATGGGCACCCTTATCATTTTATTGATTTGAATTCCCCTAACTACTTTTTACTGACTTACTGAAGCACAAAATTGGTTTTGTAACCTCAGTGAGCTTTGAACTTCATAGCCAGATGTATCCAATCATAAGAAAAGGTATTTAAGGTGGCCAATTGCAAGTTGATCTCCTATTTGAATCTCCTCTGAAGAGTGGCATCATGGGCTACTCAAAACAACTCTCAAATGATCTGAAAACAAAGATTGTTCAACATAGTTGTTCAGGGGAAGGATACAAAAAGTTGTCTCAGAGATTTAACCTGTCAGTTTCCACTGTGAGGAACATAGTAAGGAAATGGAAGACCACAGGGACAGTTCTTGTTAAGCCCAGAAGTGGCAGGCCAAGAAAAATATCAGAAAGGCAGAGAAGAAGAATGGTGAGAACAGTCAAGGACAATCCACAGACCACCTCCAAAGAGCTGCAGCATCATCTTGCTGCAGATGGTGTCACTGTGCATCGGTCAACTATACAGCGCACTTTGCACAAATAGAAGCTGTATGGGAGAGTGATGAGAAAGAAGCCGTTTCTGCACGTACGCCACAAATAGAGTTGCCTGAGGTATGAAAAAGCACATTTGGACAAGGCAGCTTCATTTTGGAAACAAAAATTGAGTTGTTTGGTTATAAAAAAAAGGCGTTATGCATGGCGTCCAAAAAGAAACAGCATTCCAAGAAAAACACATGCTACCCACTGTAAAATTTGGTGGAGGTTCCATCATGCTTTGGGGCTGTGTGGCCAATGCTGGCATCGGGAATCTTGTTAAAGTTGAGAGTCGCATGGATTCCACTCAGTATCAGCAGATTCTTGAGAATAATGTTCAAGAATCAGTGACGAAGTTGAAGTTACGCCGGGGATGGATATTTCAGCAAGACAATGATCCAAAACAACGCTCCAAATCCTCAGGCATTCATGCAGAGGAACAATTACAATGTTCTGGAATGGCCATCCCAGTCCCCAGACCTGAATATCATTGAACATCTGTGGGATGATTTGAAGCGGGCTGTCCATGCTCGGCGACCATCTAACTTAACTGAACTTGAATTGTTTGTCCAAAATACCTTTATCCAGGATCCAGGAACTGATTAAAAGCTACAGGAAGCGACTAGAGGCTGTTATCTTTGCAAAAGGAGGATCTACTAAATATTAATGTCACTTTTCTGTTGAGGTGCCCATACTTTTGCACCGGTCAAATTTTGGTTTAATGCATATTGCACATTTTCTGTTAGTACAATAAACCTCATTTCAATCCTGAAATATTACTGTGTCCATCAGTTATTAGATATATCAAACTGAAATGGCTGTTATAAACACCAAAATATTTAGAACAAAAAATGGTGCCCAAACTTTTTCATAGGACTGTATTTGCAAGATGAGCCCATTTACTTGTGATGAATACAGGTGTGAAGGTGCTGAATACAGGTGTGAGGGGTAAGACTATCATATACTGAGCAGGTCATCAATAGGTTTAATATAGCTTGAAATAAAATGTATCATGTATCGGTAATTACAGGGGTGGGAAAAACTCGGAGAATAAGAGTTGAGTTAATGAATAGGTTGCAAGATAATTGCTCAAATTGCAGACAAGATCCCTAATTTGCTAGGTTAGACTTCACCCACCTCTGTGCAATGAGTAAGAGCTCAATTATGGGACCAGGGATGAGATAAAGTAGATAGGAGCAAGCAAAGTCCATAGGTTTGTACAACAGAGCTGGCAGAAATCCATTCAGATCCTTATTTCACCTTTTTATATACAAGAAGAAAGTTCTACTTATAATAGTATAAAGTTAAAGCGCAGATGTCCTTTTAGATGTCCCAAACCATATCAAGGGGACTTTACCCCACTCCTCTTCAGTCCACTCCTTGTATTTCCTGCAGAATATCAGTCTGTCCTTGATGGTTTTCTTGGAGAGAAGTGGCTTCAAGAAGAATGATTCTCTGGAGAAGAGTAGATGGCACTACCATGAGTCCTGTGTCATGCCAGATGTAAAGTATCCTGAAACCATTCATGTATGAGGTGGTTTTTCATACAACAGAGTGAGCTTGCTCACAATTCTGCCTAAGAACTATGAACATTGCCATGGATAAAGAATGGTATGTAAACATCCTCCAAGAACAACTACTCCAAACCATTCAAAAGCAACTTCTCCCAACCATCCGAAAGCAACTTCTCCCAACCATCCGAAAGAAACTTCTCCCAACCATCCGAGAGCCCATTCTCCCAACCATCCGAGAGCCCGTTCTCCCAAACATCCAAAAGAAACTTCTCTCAACCATGCAAGAGCCCGTTCTCCCAACCATACAAGAACAACTTCTCCCAACCATCCAAAAGAAACTTCTCCAAACCATCCAAGAACAACTTCTCTCAAACATCCAAGAACAACTTCTTCCAACCATCCAAAAGAAACTTCTCCCAACCATCCGAAAGAAACTTCTCCCAACCATCTGAGAGCCCGTTTTCCCAACCATCCAAAAGAAACTTCTCTCAACCATGCAAGAGCCCGTTCTCCCAACCATCCAAGATCAACTTCTCCCAACCATCCAAAAGAAACTTCTCCCAACCATCCGAAAGAAACTTCTCCCAACCATCCGAGAGCTCATTCTCCCAACCATCCGAGAACCCGTTCTCCCAACCATCCAAAAGAAACTTCTCTCAACCATGCAAGAGCCCGTTCTCCCAACCATCCAAGATCAACTTCTCCCAACCATCCAAAAGAAACTTCTCCAAACCATCCAAGAACAACTTCTCTCAAACATTCAAAGAACAGCTTCTCCAAACCATCCAAGTGCCTGTTCTCCCAACCATCCAAGAACAACTTCTCCAAAACATCCAAGAACTCTTCTCCCAACCATTCAAGAACAACTTCTCTCAACCATCCAAGAACAGCTTCACCCAACAGTCTGAGAGCCTGTTCCCCAACCATCCAAGAGGAACTTCTCCAAACCATCCAAGAGCAAGTGCTCCCAACCATCTAGGAGATATCTGGTGAGGAATCAAGCTTCTTCCAGCATGATGGAACTCCAAGTCACAAGGCAAAATGGATAACTAAGCGGATTGGTGAAAAAAACATGGGAATTTTGGGTCCATGGCCAGGAGACTCCCCGGATTTTAATCTCACCTCAAAAGGGAGGTGGACAAACAAAAACACAGAAATTCCAATGAGTTTCCATCAGTCAGTGTGTGGTCCAGAAGTTAATATTCAGCATGCTAAGGCAACTTGCACAAGTCTAGAAAAATAAAGGTCAACGCTGGAAAACTAGATAGAGTGTAAAAACTTACGAAATGCTTAAAATTGTACTTCAGTAACCATAGAAACTCCTAACTAAAAGATCTAAAAATACTGAAGCAACAAACTTCATGAAAATCAAAATTTAGTCAGTGTCAAAACTTGGGGACACGACTGGGTACACTACAAAGATATATACACACTAGACACGTACTAAACATCGCATATGTATATATACATCATGCACACCCATATGAACTTATTACATACACATTACATACACCTACACAATACACACATACTTACATACACATTACATGCATAATACACCCACACTAACATACACAGTACACACATTCTTATATACACATTACACACATACTTACATACATATTAAACACATACTTATATACACATTACTTACACTTACATACACATTACACTCACACACATACACACACATTCTCAAATACACATTACACACACTTAAATACACATTACACACACATACATCCATATTACACACACACTTACATACATATTATACACACACATACACATTACACACACATACATCCATATTACACACACACTTACATACATATTATACACACACATACACATTACACACACACACACACACACACTTACATACACATTCTCATATACACATTACACACACACTTAAATACACATTACACACACACTTACATACATATTATACACACACACGTACACATTACACACACATACAAATTACACACACAATTACATACACATTACACACACACACTTACACGTTATACACACACTTACATACACATTCTCATATACACATTACACACACACTTACACATTACACACACACTTACATACATATTATACACACACACGTACACATTACACACACATACAAATTACACACACACTTACATACACATTACACACACATACACATTACACACACACACGTACACATTACACACACACACGTACACATTACACACATTCAACCCTTAGAAGATGATGGATAACAACTAGAGATGAGCGAACACTAAAATGTTCGAGGTTCGAAATTCGAATCGAACAGCCGCTCACTGTTCGAGTGTTCGAGCGGGTTTCGAACCCCATTATAGTCTATGGGGAACATAAACTCGTTAAGGGGGAAACCCAAATCCGTGTCTGGAGGGTCACCAAGTCCACTATGACACCCCAGGAAATGATACCAACACCCTGGAATGACACTGGGACAGCAGGGGAAGCATGTCTGGGGGCATAAAAGTCACTTTATTTCATGGAAATCCCTGTCAGTTTGCGATTTTCGCAAGCTAACTTTTCCCCATAGAAATGCATTGGCCAGTGCTGATTGGCCAGAGTACGGAACTCGACCAATCAGCGCTGGCTCTGCTGGAGGAGGCGGAGTCTAAGATCGCTCCACACCAGTCTCCATTCAGGTCCGACCTTAGACTCCGCCTCCTCCGGCAGAGCCAGCGCTGATTGGCCGAAGGCTGGCCAATGCATTCCTATGCGAATGCAGAGACTTAGCAGTGCTGAGCCAGTTCTGCTCAACTACACATCTGATGCACACTCGGCACTGCTACATCAGATGTAGCAATCTGATGTAGCAGAGCCGAGGGTGCACTAGAACCCCTGTGCAAACTCAGTTCACGCTAATAGAATGCATTGGCCAGCGCTGATTGGCCAGAGTACGGAACTCGACCAATCAGCGCTGGCTCTGCTGGAAGAGGCGGAGTCTAAGATCGCTCCACACCAGTCTCCATTCAGGTCCGACCTTAGACTCCGCCTCCTCCAGCAGAGCCAGCGCTGATTGGCCGAATTCCGTACTCTGGCCAATCAGCACTGGCTAATGCATTGTATTGGCGTGATGAAGCAGAGTGTGCACAAGGGTTCAAGCGCACCCTCGGCTCTGATGTAGCAGAGCCGAGGGTGCACAAGGTGTAGTTGAGCTAAACACACACATTCAGCACTGCTTCATCACGCCAACAGAATGCATTGGCCAGCACTGATTGGCCAGAGTACGGAATTCGGCCAATCAGCACTGGCCAATGCATCCCTATGGGAAAAAGTTTATCTCACAAAAATCACAATTACACACCCGATAGAGCCCCAAAAAGTTATTTTTAATAACATTCCCCCCTAAATAAAGGTTATCCCTAGCTATCCCTGCCTGTACAGCTATCCCTGTCTCATAGTCACAAAGTTCACATTCTCATATGACCCGGATTTGAAATCCACTATTCGTCTAAAATGGAGGTCACCTGATTTCGGCAGCCAATGACTTTTTCCAATTTTTTTCAATGCCCCCGGTGTCGTAGTTCCTGTCCCACCTCCCCTGCGCTGTTATTGGTGCAAAAAAGGCGCCAGGGAAGGTGGGAGGGGAATCGAATTTTGACGCACTTTACCACACAGTGTTCGATTCGATTCGAACATGGCGAACACCCTGATATCCGATCGAACATGTGTTCCATAGAACACTGTTCGCTCATTTTCTAATAACAACATGTCAGACACACAAGCTCGGCGCCAGATCTTATTAGTTTATTATTTAGAATTCTACAACTTTATTATTCAAACTTTTTGAATCGATACCAATGTTCTTGAAGAGATCAGTACAGATGTAACATTTCGGATCCTTTCCTTCGCCTGCTGTGCCGCACAACCTTCCCTCTGTTATTAGCACTTTCACGTTTCATGTTTTTGGTGCTCGGAGACGTTGCGTTTTCTCCTTCCCCTCAGTGATTGCAGTTTAATCACCTTCCATTTCCAATAATAAACAATTTACCCATTGCCGCTCCTTTATATGGGCACTGTAACAGAATTGCCTTCTTATTGATGGCGTTTTATCTTCGGGCCTAACCAGCACATCTGCTCTATAAAAACGTCTTCTGGCCAATTGCCAATTAGCGGAGCGGATGTTGGGAAGACGCTCACCTCACCTTTAATGGGCTTTAAAGACAAGAAAGACTTTTAGTGCCGACTATATTTTTATCTTCTAGAAACATTCGGCTTCATCTGGTGAATGATGAGACTTAAAAGACCGGTTTTTGGCATATTAAGACGCTTCATATAAGTCACTAATGCCAGTGAATGGAAACATCAAGATGCTGAGATTAATGGGCATCTGTCGTCAAACGTTACAATTCTTGGCGGCCAATGGAATTCATTATATTCCTCCATCTTCCCTTACATGAATCTCCGGCTGTATCTTGGTTCTTGCGCTGCTCAGCTCTAGTGAATATACACGCTTGGTTATAAATATCGTATCTTGCTAAGGCTCCTCACAGTATGGTGCCTTGTTGCGGCGAGGAGACTTATTTGTATCTCATGGAGTTGTGATCTCGGGGTCATCCACGGTCCATGTAAGTAGAGATAATAGAGGCAGTGGATGCCCCAGAGGTCTCCTCACGAAGACATAGGTTTGTACCTAAGACGGCAATGCTAGACTACTTGTAGATTGTATAAGAACCGTCTTATGCAATGCCCCTTCCTAAAAAAAACAAAACAAAAAAACAGAAAAACTATACAATAACAAATGTTAGGTAACTTTTAGAGCAATTTGTTAAAACAGGCTTCAGCATGAGGTTACGAATTGGACCTTTCCCTCTGGAGGACCAAACACACAGAAAGCTTATAGATTTGAATTGGAATTGTGTAATACCTCATTTCTCCTGTGGTGTCACTGCAGGCAAATTGTATCCTTGCTGTCAGGTTCGATCACAGATCATAGTTGATCACTAGGGTTATAAGTAGAGATGAGCGAGTAGTATTCGATCGAGTAGGTATTCAATCGAATACTATGGTATTCGAAATACTCGTACTCGAACGAGTACCACTCGCTATTCGAATGGAAAAATTAGATGCAGAACCAGCGTTGATTGGCCGAATGCTATACAGTCGGCCAATCAACGCTGGTTCTTCTCCTGCCTTTAGAAGTCTTCTACTCGCTGCGTCCCCGTGGCGTCTTCTGGCTCTGAATTCACTCTGCCAGGCATTGGGCCTGGGCAGAGCCGACTGCGCGTGTCCGCACTACAAGAAAATGGCCATTTTGACTGTAAGCGGCCATTTTCTTGTAGTGTGGGCATGCGCAGTCGGCTCTGCCCAGGCCCGATGCCTGGCAGAGTGAATTCAGAGCCGCAAGACACCGTGGGGAAGCTGCGCGGAGAAGACTTCTCGGAGAATCCAGCCCGACCCCCACTCGTGGACTTGGTAAGTTCAATTTGGTTGAACGTTGCCTTCCCCTGAAATGAGCATTTTCCCCCCATAGACTATAATAGGGTTCGATATTCGATTCGAGTAGTCGAATATTGAGGGGCTACTCGAAACAAATATCGAGTATTTAACTACTCGCTCATCTCTAGTTATAAGCACAGGGATGCCCTGAAATCTTATTGTCATGGGATTTGTCAGTAAAAGGGACTGTCCCGAGAGGATAAGTCCTACAGATTTCTAGAATGATGGGGCTCTTTAGAGAAGTGTAACCCTTGAGGTATAATTTGCCTCTCGTGATCGACTCAAGACACCTGTTGCCGTTCCTTGGGGGTGTTCACACAGAGGAAGTTGATGTTGAATTTAAGGTTAACTCCACCTTAAATTCCAGGTTTTTAGGTAGCTGCACTTTTTTCTTGACTTTTTACTCCATTTCTACCCCCTTTTTAGTGCTTTTGCCCCAGATTCCCTTCTAGTGCACCCCTTAGTGCTTTTAATCCAGGCATTCCCCTTTAGTGCTCTTTTTTCCAGGTGTCCCCTCCCAACCTTGCTCCAGGTAACATGGTCTCTAAAAATAGGGCCATGGCCTCTTAAAGGGGTGTGTGGGTTAGGCCTAAGATTTTTTTCTGTTGCTCTATATGTGACAAGTTGATGGGGAAGGGATATCAGTAGCATCCATATCCTTATGGGGGTCTCCTATCGCCAAATAAATCTGCTCTGTTATATATGTCACCCAGCTTGCATTGCTTACTATTACATCTATAAATCTATATACAGCAAACACCCACTAGTGGCCCTTTAAGACGGTGTCGGAGATGGAACGTGCTCCCATTGGTCACAGCTGAATAAAGTATAGGAGAAGAAGGGGCAGAACCCGGCAGGTACAGGAAGTAACATGGCAGCTGTGACCAAAATTATATATCACACAATGAAACAGAATAGTGGACCTGGCCTTAAAGGGAATATTTCACCGCATCCTCAAATTCCAGTTCTTAGCATATGTTAATAGATGTTGCTGCACTGACTCTGGCACAGTTGGATTTTTTTCTCTAGCCCCCACCATTCCTAAGCAATCAGTAGTGTAAGTTTTAGCATCTGATAGGCTAACTAGACTCTCTAACACTAAGTGGGAGGTGACAGGCAGGAGCAGACAAGAGGGGCGTGACTCAGAGCTCCAATCAGAGATAAACACCCACTGTCTGCTCCACCCACACCACCCACTGGACATTAGAGAGTCTAGTCAGCATATCAGGCACCAAAACTGACAGCAGCTCAGGAACGGTGGGGGCTAGGGAAAAAAATCAAATTGTGCTGGAATCAGTGGAGCGGCGCCTATTAAAAGATGTAGACTTGGTCTAGGTGTAGGCCCTCTTTAAATAATGCTATAGTATATTTGGTGGAGGTATTAGTGACAGCTTTACTAGGGGGCGCCATTATTTATGCTTGCTGCTTTATAACTAAGTGCCCCTCTGATACATGAGAGAGCCAGATCTTCAGTACAAACATCCAGTAGAATATAAACTAGGCACTGGGTATAAAGCGATGTGCGGGAGATCCCACAACTTTTAGCAATTTCTCATTTTAGCCGGCAGAAATATGTTCTTATTGAAGTGTGAATACAGAGACGTCGTCCCCGGGGGGTCCTGGTGGGTGCCAGTGAAATGGAAGGTTTCTAGACGTTAATTACAATTTTGTTTAATTACTTCTGAAAATATGATATTTATCTAATCGTAATCTCAATTGTGCACCCAAGTGTTCTAATATCTATGGTGGTAAAAGAAATGTAACTGAGCTCAATGATCTCAATTACAGGAACAGTACATGTAAAAATCCTACTAATATTATAAAGGTGAAAGTATGTGTGTTTGGATGTTTAGATGTTTGTGTGTTTGGCTGTTTGTTCCTCAATCACACCTACACGGGCAAACAGATTTGTCTGAAAATGCGCACATACATACCGTGGGTCCCGGATTGAACGATAGGCTACATGGAATTCCCGTACACCACCGCAATTCACTCCCGCGCTCGGTGCTTCTCACGATTCAATTCGCTGCAGGACCTGGCACGCTGTAGGTTCTGGGATGACATCATCCCAGCCCTTTCAGCAGCTCACCTGATTGGGTGCTGCTTCTCTATGTGGGCGGAGTAATTGTCTGGCCGCCGTCCACACCAACATGGCGTCTCTGAGAGGTCAGGAGTCTCCTACACAAGGGCCTCTACTCTGGAGCAGTGACAAGTCCATATGCTGCTCCACCTGGGGGCCTCACCACAGGACCGCAGTACTCTGCCGCGGCCATACAGGGGGTCGCCTGCACCGCTCTCTGGAACGCCGGTTTGGCCAGCTGTCCTGCAGCCTCTGCCGTCTCTGGACATTACAAGTTGGAACATCGGTGCACGGGAAGCCCAGGGTGTGGTGAGGACGGGGCCACAGGTTGGTAGGGGGCAAGGGGACACACGGTCGGCAGGGTCTGGTGGGGGGAAAAGGGGGCATGGGGTAGGTAAGACGGGGGAAGGGGGCATGGGGTAGGAAGAAGGAGTGACCACATGGGGAAGCGGGTATTGACAAAGGGGGGTGGCGGGCGCCAAGAGGGAGACAAGGTAAAGAGTTCCAGTGGCCCGCAGGGTGGGGGGGCACGGGGTAGGTAAGACGGGGGAAGGGGGCATGCGGTAGGGGGAAAAAGGGGGCACGGAGTAGGTAACATTGGAGAAGGGGGCATGGGGTTAGGGGGGGAAGGGGGCACGTTCCTGGGGGGCAAAGGGGCACGAGGTAGGAGGAAGGAGTGACCACATGGGGAAGCGGGTAGGGAGAAAGGGAGGTGGCGGGCGCCAGGAGGGAGAGGAGGTAAAGAGCTCCAGCGGGCCGCAGGGTGGGCCCCAAGGGTCCATGGACCCACAGGTGTAGGAAGGGCCCGCTGCGGACACAAGGCAAAGGAACAAGCCTGCGCACTGCTCCAGGTGGGTCCCGCAGGGGGTCGGGGTTCCACGGACGAAGTCGCGGGTAAAAGCTAGTACCTAATAAAATAAAAAAAAAACAGGTTTAGAATTAGGAGATACCTGCTCTTATTGAAGGGACCCTGCTGATTGACATCTCACAGGCAATGCTCCATGGGAATAGGCATGCAGATTAGCTCTAAGAATGCTGGCTTTCTGCTGCCACCTATTGGCACCCAACTGTACTCACAAGAGAGAGTTTTCAAATAGGTGCCTCCTTTTCCTTGGTTGCCTCTGTCCCCATCCCCAGTCCTTGGCCTGCTAGTCACCCATCCTTATATCTTCTACTGAAACTTGTTTCAACTTAAGTCCCCACATATCAGACATCATGCCCATGGCCATTGGCCTTGGAGCGGGGTACCCCAGCCCTGGTCGGTCCCAGTCATATTGCAATGGGCTGGTGCTAAACCCTGCAGGTCTCTAGAAGAACTGCACCTTTAGTAAAACAGGGAGAGGTGCCCAAAAGGTCATGAACGAAGATGATGAAGGTACTTTGGGCCAGTCCAACCTTGATCACAGATGCATTGCTTCTCCTGGAGAATATGGGACCACCAAAAACCAAAAGGTTATACAACGAATGCACAAGCCCATATATACTGTATATACCAATTGGGGCAAATCACAATGGTAATAAATAGATTTAACCCTTTATAATCTGCATTTGAATCTGGAACATCATTTTATAAACGGATAAAGAGATCCGAGATATTCAGTACAATGTCATAATCTGTAGTTATGGCCACTAGATGGCACTGTGCAAGCAGCATTGTTGTCCGTAAATCCTGCATTATATTCTATGGAGTGGTTTTGAAAATAGATCCAACAAACAGACCTTTGCTACTCCGGCCATCCTGAGACTTGTAGTTCCGCAACAGCTGGAGGGCCATAGGTTGGAGACGAGGGCATGATTTTGAAGACTGCAGTGGGGTCACATGAAGTAACTGGGTCTCCATGCAAAAGTTATAGACATTCAAATGGGACAGACCCCCTACCGATCTAATATTGGACCGTAGGACAACACCAGACAAAACCAATCTTCAGAGGTTTGCCAAACTTTGTAAAGAACCCATCTCATTACAAGCCAGTTTGTTTTTCCCTGCCCCCTACCAACCTGTCAGAGATCATTAACCTTTATAATGCTACAAGTAAAAGTGAGCAGTATATATAGTATATAGTCAAGTAAGGGAGGCTATGGAAGAAATATACAGCAGACTGTGAAAGGGTTACAGTAATCTCACAGAATACATCTGTATACAGGAGATTTGGCTTCACCCACCACTACAATCAGAGAAGATGTTATCAGGTATAAGTGTGCTGGAATCACTTGTAACTGTGAACTGGTATCTTATAGAGATGACCCCCTAGGAACCTATCTATAATAGATAGTGTATAACACTGTCAGGGCTCCTAGGAACCTATCTATAATAGATAGTGTATAACACTGTCAGGGCTCCGAGGAACCTATCTATAATACATAGTGTATAACACTGTCAGGACTCCTAGGAACCTATCTATAATACATAGTGTATAATACTGTCAGGGCTCCTAGGAACCTATCTATAAAAAATAGTGTATAACACTGTCAGGGCTCCTAGGAACCTATCTATAATACATAGTGTATAACACTGTCAGGGCTCCTAGGAACCTATCTATAATACATAGTGTATGACACTGTCAGGGCTCCTAGGAACCTATCTATAATACATAGTGTAGAACACTGTCAGGGCTCCTAGGAAACTATCTATAATACATAGTGTATAACACTGTCAGGGCTCCTAGGACCCTATCTATAATACATAGTGTATAATACTGTCAGGGCTCCTAGGAACCTATCTATAATACATAGTGTATAATACTGTCAGGGCTCCTAGGAACCTATCTATAAAAAATAGTGTATAACACTGTCAGGGCTCCTAGGAACCTATCTATAATACATAGTGTAGAACACTGTCAGGGCTCCTAGGAAACTATCTATAATACATAGTATATAACACTGTCAGGGCTCCTAGGACCCTATCTATAAAACATAGTGTATAATACTGTCAGGGCTCCTAGGAACCTATCTATAACACATAGTGTATGACACTGTCAGGGCTCCTAGGAACCTATCTATAATACACAGTGTATAATACTGTCAGGACTCCTAGGAACCTATCTATAATATATGGTGTATGACACTGTCAGGGCTCCTAGGAACCTATCTATAAAACATAGTGTATAACACTGTCAGGGCTCCTAGGAACCTATCTATAATACATAGTGTATGACACTGTCAGGGCTCCTAGGAACCTATCTATAAAATATAGTGTATGACACTGTCAGGGCTCCTAGGAACCTATCTATAATACACAGTGTATAATACTGTCAGGACTCCTAGGAACCTATCTATAATATATGGTGTATGACACTGTCAGGGCTCCTAGGAACCTATCTATAAAACATAGTGTATAACACTGTCAGGGCTCCTAGGAACCTATCTATAATACATAGTGTATGACACTGTCAGGGCTCCTAGGAACCTATCTATAATACATAGTGTATAATACTGTCAGGGCTCCTAGGAACCTATCTATAAAACATAGTGTATAACACTGTCAGGGCTCCTAGGAACCTATCTATAATACATAGTGTATGACACTGTCAGGGCTCCTAGGAACCTATCTATAATACATAGTGTATAATACTGTCAGGGCTCCTAGGAACCTATCTATAACACATAGTGTATATACTGTCAGGGCTCCTAGGAACCTATCTATAAAACATAGTGTATGACACTGTCAGGGTTCCTAGGAACCTATCTATAAAACATAGTGTATAACACTGTCAGGACTCCTAGGAACCTATCTATAAAACATAGTGTATGACACTGTCAGGGCTCCTAGGAACCTATCTATAATACATAGTGTATAATACTGTCAGGCTCCTAGGAACCTATCTATAATACATAGTGTATAACACTGTCAGGGCTCCTAGGAACCTATCTATAATACGTAGTGTATAACACTGTCAGGGCTCCTAGGAACCTATCTATAATACATAGTGTATAACACTGTCAGGGCTCCTAGGAACCTATCTATAATATATAGTGTAGGACACTGTCAGGGCTCCTAGGAACCTATCTATAATACATAGTGTAGAACACTGTCAGGGCTCCTAGGAACCTATCTATAATACATAGTGTATAACACTGTCAGGGCTCCTAGGAACCTATCTATAATACATAGTGTATAACACTGTCAGGGCTCCTAGGAACCTATCTATAATACATAGTGTAGAACACTGTCAGGGCTCCTAGGAACCTATCTATAATACATAGTGTATAACACTGTCAGGGCTCCTAGGAACCTATCTATAATACATAGTGTAGGACACTGTCAGGGCTCCTAGGAACCTATCTATAATACATAGTGTAGAACACTGTCAGGGCTCCTAGGAACCTATCTATGAAATATGATGTGCAGCACTGCACCACCTAAATTGATCACTACACTCTGTATGGCAAGCAAGCAGTGTGGCTCCTGAAATTACCATTACATGGAGCCACACTGTCTTGGAAATGCTGATCTGCAGGGGTACTGGCAGATGTAATATTGCTTGCCAATTACTGGGCTATCTTTTGTCTGGTTCTGCAATCTGGTTGTATTTTTAACAGGTGTCGGACCCCCCAGATCACATTCTGATTACCTTTCCTTTATGAATATTCAGTTTGGAGCTGGGAAACACCATTAATTACATGTACATTATCAGGGGTGTAACTAGGAAAGATGCAAATCCATAGCTATCTTTTAACGCCTGGTATAACTCCCATTTTCCTAATTCCCCTTTATTGGCCCCATACAGAATAAGTCCCTATTACAGACCCGCACACAGT
Source organism: Leptodactylus fuscus (assembly GCF_031893055.1). NCBI lineage: Eukaryota > Metazoa > Chordata > Amphibia > Anura > Leptodactylidae > Leptodactylus > Leptodactylus fuscus. The sequence continues at coordinate 266,286,533 of NC_134266.1, forward strand.
ACATGCGCCTGATATAAGGTACTCTAAGCCGCTAACTATTGGATTAGTCCAGCAGGCTACTTTTCTATTACTTATCCCGACTCCTTTCCATGACAGTCTCCGCTTGGGCCTCCAGGGGGCGCTGCACATTACGACGTAATGTAATGTTTGGGAAGTAGTACACAGCGCCCCCTGAAGGCCTAAGTGGAGGAGGCCATGGACAGGATTAGAACAGTGTATCATATCCAATTCTCCATGAATAGGAGACTATCCCTTTAAGTGTTACAGCCGTCGTACCAAGGACCAGTCTGGGGAGTGAACACTTTTATAAGTGAAATTTTTCATTTTTAATTTGATTTAATTGAAATTTGATGACAAGAAAAAATATTAATCTGTATGAATAAGATTTATAAGACGTCTATTAATAGTGTGATGGACAGTTTGGCATATTAGATACACAGAGAGAGAGGATCCGCCGCTGCATCGCTCGGGCTCGGATACTCCGGAGAGTCCGGATATTATGTGGATTATTAAATTATATTTTATGAGAACTGGAATCTAATATTAAGATGTGACTATAGAGTAATACACTGGTAATGGAGGTGTAATCTGATGATCTGTACTATGAGGTTCTGCAGCAGCTGAGGTGTGTATTATGAGGTTCTGCAGTAGCTGAGGTGTGTATTATGAGGTTCTGCAGCAGCTGAGCTGTGTATTATGAGGTTCTGCAGCAGCTGAGGTGTGTATTATGAGGTTCTGCAGTAGCTGAGGTGTGTATTATGAGGTTCTGCAGCAGCTGAGCTGTGTATTATGAGGTTCTGCAGCAGCTGACGTGTGTATTATGAGGTTCTGCAGCAGCTGAGGTGTGTATTATGATGTTCTGCAGCAGCTGAGGTGTATATTATGAGGTTCTGCAGCAGCTGAGGTGTGTATTATGAGGTTCTGCAGCAGCTGAGGTGTGTATTATGATGTTCTGCAGCAGCTGGTGTGTATTATGAGATTCTACAGCAGCTGGGGTGTGTATTATGAGGTTCTGCAGCAGCTGAGGTGTGTATTATGAGATTCTACAGCAGCTGAGGTGTATTATGAGGTTCCGCAGCAGCTGAGGTGTATTATGAGGTTCCGCAGCAGCTGAGGTGTGTATTATGAGGTTCTGCAGCAGCTGAGGTGTATTATGAGGTTCTGCAGCAGCTGATCTGTGTATTATGAGATTCTACAGCAGCTGAGGTGTGTATTATGAGATTCTACAGCAGCTGAGGTGTGTATTATGATGTTCTGCAGCAGCTGAGGTGTATTATGAGATTCTACAGCAGCTGAGGTGTGTATTATGAGGTTCCGCAGCAGCTGAGGTGTGTATTATGAGGTTCTGCAGCAGCTGATGTTTGTATTATAAGGTTCTGCAGCAGCTGAGGTGTGTATTATGAGGTTCAGCAGCAGCTGAGGTGTGTATTATGAGATTCTACAGCAGCTGAGGTGTGTATTATGAGGTTCCGCAGCAGCTGAGGTGTGTATTATGAGGTTCTGCAGCAGCTGAGGTGTATTATGAGGTTCTGCAGCAGCTGAGGTGTGTATTATGAGGTTCTGCAGCAGCTGAGGTGTGTATTATGAGGTTCTGCAGCAGCTGAGGTGTGTATTATGAGGTTCTGCAGCAGCTGAGGTGTGTATTATGAGGTTCTGCAGCAGCTGAGGTGTATTATGAGGTTCTGCAGCAGCTGAGCTGTGTATTATGAGGTTCTGCAGCAGCTGAGGTGTGTATTATGAGGTTCTGCAGCAGCTGAGGTGTGTATTATGATGTTCTGCAGCAGCTGAGGTGTGTATTATGATGTTCTGCAGCAGCTGAGCTGTGTATTATGAGGTTCTGCAGCAGCTGAGGTGTGTATTATGAGGTTCTGCAGCAGCTGAGCTGTGTATTATGATGTTCTGCAGCAGCTGAGGTGTGTATTATGAGGTTCTGCAGCAGCTGAGCTGTGTATTATGAGGTTCTGCAGCAGCTGAGGTGTGTATTATGAGGTTCAGCAGCTGAGGTGTGTATTATGATGTTCTGCAGCAGCTGAGGTGTGTATTATGAGGTTCTGCAGCAGCTGAGGTGTGTATTATGAGGTTCTGCAGCAGCTGAGGTGTGTATTATGAGGTTCTGCAGCAGCTGAGGTGTGTATTATGAGGTTCTGCAGCAGCTGAGCTGTGTATTATGAGGTTCTGCCGCAGCTGAGGTGTGTATTAGACATATTGCATATTGTCAGGTTGTTGGTGTAGTGACAGCTGAGGCCTCCTCTCATCTATAACACGAGGACCTTTCTGCGGCTTCACAATAACATCCGCTATTCACACACAATCCCGTCATTGGAAAACAAGAGAGTTTGGGTTTTAGTCATTGTGCACGTCATCAATGGCCCCTGAAGGCGCTCGACCCCAGGTTAGCTTATTACAATGGCGGCTAATTCCGCATATTTTCCATCCTCCATTAACACGAGTGTCCGGACAATTATTCCTAATTATTCACCAGGGTAATTTCACGGTCACTTCTGACTAGGAGGACGATGATGAATAATAATGGTGGTCGCAGTTCACATCTCCATGTAACATTCATTAACTTTGTTGATACGTTGCATTACTTTTCTGCATTGATCACATAAGCTGCATAATGTATTATCCTCCATTCACACCCAAAGCTGTTCCGAATTCTGCTGATTAATTCTCAGATCAAATATTAATTAAAAACAATTCCAGCAACTTTTTATCCAGTGACCCAGTGACCCCAAAACAGTACCGAGTGTCTCAGATTTGACTGGTATGACCTAATCTGCATATTTACATATTCGTATTTACAACTTTCTTCTATTGAAGTGAATGATACTGAGCTGCAATACCTCACACAACCTGTGCATAGGTGGGGCACTGTTTCCGGAAGACATTATCCATATTTGGACTCTCTTTAGAGCAGAGCCAATAAAAAGGCGTCTTCTGCTTCCCATCTTTGTCCCGGCCTTATATTACTGAGCTTTAAATAGATTGTACTACTACAGTTCTCCAGTAGAGGCCGCTGCTCATATAGTGTTTGATGGGCTTGTAATAGCACCCCTGGTGTTCAAGATGTAGATGCCTGTGCAAATTATACTAGTGAGTCTCTGTTAGTCATGTACGTCCAGTGGAGTACAGTACAGCTTCTGCTGTATCCTCAGTGCAAGCAGCAAGGGAAAGCCATTCGATAAACTCATGGAGGGGTGAGGGGCTTATCCAATGGCTTACCCCTCACTCCTTTGAATTTGTATCAAGACGTCTGCCTTATAAATGTTGCTGCCCATGCTGGACTTTCTCTCTGAGAAGCGGAAGTAAAGCCTATGTCCAGCCTAAATAATATCCAACACTTGTATAACTGAGTATACAGCAGAAGCTGTACTGTATTCTACTGGGCACCTATGACTAACAGAGCCTTACTAGGAAGACAAGCACAGACCTAAACATCTGGAACACCAGAAGGTGCTAATAATAGCAGAAAATTGTCATATTTGTGGGCTCGTCCTTGCTAGTCAGGAGAGCTGGCAGCTTGCTGTTACGAGGGAGCTTACTTTTTCTCATAGGAATGAATTGACCAGTGCTGATTGGCCAGTGTACAGCATTCGGCCAATCAACGCTGGTTCTGCTAGAGGCTCGTCTGTGAGGAGGCGGAGTCTAAGATCGGACGACAGCAGTCTCCATTGTGGTCTGATCTTAGACTCCGCCTCCTCACAGACGAGCCTCCGGCAGAACCAGCGTTGATTGGCCGAATTCTGTACACTGGCCAATCCACGCTGGTCAATGCATTCCTATGTCAAAAAAGTAAGCTCCCTCGTAACAGCAAGCTGCCAGCTCTCCTGACTAGCAAGGACGAACCTGCTGCAGAACCAGCGTTGATTTGCTGCAGGCTCGTCTTTGCTAGTCGGGAGAGCTGGCAGCTTGCTGTTATGAGGGAGCTTACTTTTTATCAGCACAACTGAAAGCGCTGTGCCGTTAAAGTGCACGGACCCCATAGACTATAATGGGGTCTGTGCACTTTAACTGCACTTCGCTCCTCCTAAACACTCTCCTCCTTCTACTCGTGGACTTGGTGACTCTCCTTTAGTTGAATAGTGGTTTCCCCTGAAACGAGCATTATTTCCCATAGACTATAATGGGATTCAATATTCGATCAAGTAGTCGAATATTGAGGGGCTACTCGAAACGAATATCGAATCTCAAATATTTCACTGTTCGCTCATCTCTAATGGTGTGTAATCCGGAGGTCACCGGCATGTGGACTGGCAATGTGGTGGTCATGGTCCGGCAGTCACCGTAGCTGACTTGAGCTCCTCGCTGTGGTCCTTCCTTGCACTAATACTGACCAGATGCTTTATCTGTTACCTGGAGGTCCGTCAACAAACAATGACCACATGCTGGATACCTGGGTTTGCACTACAGACTCCATTTTATGGTGGATGGTTCCGTCCAGCAGGTCTTACGTAAAGACAAGTCTCGCGGTCATCTCTGGCTTCCATTGTCCACCGCGCTCTACCGCAGGTTGTAGACTACCACTCACCATGCTGGTTTATGGAATCAGTTTACATCTTAGACTTAGTTGTCCCGCTCCCCCAACTTCACCGCTTCTTGCTACTCGTTGGCTCCACCAATCGGCGTTCTAAGGACAAGTTGACCTCTTGCTCCTACAAGTCGTCTTCACCCAATAGATGACACAGGAGTGTCTCTTCAATGGGAAGCCATATTTGACCTGATTCAATAAAGGAGCGCAACATACACCTTCTTCGAGGTGCAACTTAGTTCTGCCTATTAGAAACCATCTAGTTCCCGAAAGTACCAAAACATTGACCGTGCAAAGGGCTGCAACGTGATCCTGCCAAGTTCCTTACCATCTTGACTGATGGGCACAGACAAGGGCTCAACCCTTCTCTGCTCAACTATTCTCCGTGTGTTCGCACCACCTTACAGGTACAAGCCATTGACGTGGCTGACTCAGCTCTGCTACACCTGCAGACACAATGTCCCACTCCTCCTCCTCTTGAGTCAGCGGGAAGAATGAACTTTCCTTCCTTCCTTTTTTTCAATTCAGCAAAGATTATTTTCCTATTAGTAATATGAGGGTTGGGGATTTGCTCTTTCTTTGGTTTGGCGGTGAGCTTGTACTCCGCCAGGCTTGTTCTTCTCCACGTGCCAACCCGAGACAATCGACACAAAAATCATCAGCCGCCAAGCTCAATTCTCAGTGACGGCTGATGAATATGAAACACGAGCGGGAGGTCCAGGACTACGTTTTCTATCTATAAGACGGGCGGTATCTGCCAACCTCTACATTGTCTACAGGAGTAGCTGTCACCGCAGGCTTGGTTCACGTGTAATTACTTCTAATCTAATGATAGGCCTTACAAGACTTCATCTCTCCTGACAGTCACCCTGCACAGGTTTCTGCTACAAGTACATCATGTTTGTACATCACGAGGTCCGAGCCAAAACCTCAGGAGAACACGTAGGTATCGATCAGATGGAGACTGGTTCTTGCGGCTTCGTCATCAAAGAATTTTACTCAGTTTGAGGTCATACGCACGTATACTACATGGACACTTTATTAGAGACACCCATGGACAGTAGTAGAGCATTGGACCTCTTTTGGTCTCCAGAACCACAGAAATTCATCATGGCGTACACAAGTATCTTCCACCGATATCAGAAGATCCAGGGTACACCAAGAAGATGTTTGCCAATCCATTACTTGACCTCTACCGGCCTGAACTGCTGATGCCTGACATGAAGGGTCCATCGATGACCCCTACACCATCATAGTGGTACACTGGGATCCAGGCCATGTTTCTCCACTGCTCAGTGATACAATGTTTGCCACGCCATTACTCAACTTCTACTGGAATGAACTGCTGATGCCTGACATGAAGGGTCCATCGATGACCCCTATAGACCATCATGGTGCTACACTGGATCCATCTGACCAGGCCATGTCTCTCCACTGCTCAGTGATATAATGTTTGCTCTTTTGGAGTGTTGTTTCTCTGTTTCTTACACGGTAATGGTGCCATACTAAGGAGCAATGAGTTGTACTTTCGGACACATTATAACAGTTTTCATGACTGTTCATCCGAACGATCCCCGATGTCCTCCTCTGACCCTTTCATCTTCGAGTTGTCCCTATCCCCAGGATCGCCGCTGGTTCAGACCATTCCTGGTATACTCTGCACACTGCTGTACCAGAAAATCCCACAAGATGGCAGTGTATGGAAGTCTCGCCCTGAAGAGCAACCTTCCTTCCAAGTTGCTCAGATCACTGGATTCCACCATTCTAATTTGGATTCACGCTCAAGTTTCTGTCATCCTTCAGGTTCACGTTCCTAATGTTCATATTGGGAATCTCCAATCATGGAGGAACCTGAAGACTGGGAATAGTAGTAACAATGATTGGAGTTGTCAATGGTGGCCGGTAGACTCAACCAGGTTACCTCTTGGGCTGGTGCAGAGCTGAGGGGGCCTGCAGGCTACCTGATGATGGTTACCTTGTTGGCAGCTTCTAATGGTCTACAACCTTACTGAGCCAGGTGGAAGTCGGAAGGGCCCTTGATTCTAATACCACACAATGTGGACATATATGGCGGTGCGTTTGGAATCCAATAGCCGCCTAGCAAGCAGAAATGATGGCGCCCCCTGGCACTCCACCAAGTATACAATAACATTATTGATGACATGTACTATCTATACGCACATGCTTCATATACCTTCACCCCCCCGTAGATGGAGATTTCCATACAATCACGTCTACATTGGATATTAAATATTTACATCTAAAACTTTTGTGATCTGATCGTCGTCACTTGGAAGAGTCTTAATGTGTTCTGTACGTTATACTGTATAATAAGTAGGAGACAATAGATGGATAGATGGAGAGAACTGACACATTGGATACGTTACCGTCCTACGCAAGACAATTATCTGTAGGAAAGTAGAAAATATTACAATAAATTTACTTTGTCAATTGCAATCATTAACGTCATCATCTGTAACGGGAGCGCAAACTATGCCATAAATACGGATTGGCTTAGAGTTATAGGTTTCTTTCAAATCTTGGGGTCCGACATCCAGGACCCCCTTAGATTAGGGGGTCCGGTGAGAGTTGCCTGTGATTCATGTGATGTCATAGTCATTGGTCACATGGCTCGTTTGCAGCAAATGTATCGGAATGGGGCCCTATAGATTCTGTTGTGGCAAAGTGGTCATCCAGCCGGTCCCATGAGTACTCAGTTGGTGGTAACTTTAATAATTTGATGGAGACATTCTTGGGAAATCCTTGGGTGTGGGGGTGAGCATTATCCTGCTGAGAATGTCAAATGTCCGCCATGTCACATATGTGGTAGTATCAGGATGTTCTGTACATATCACTGAGATGTTCGTGTGCCCACTAGGGGTGACCAACTGTCTTATGTGTTGGCCCCCACATCATCACTCCAGCAGAGGGCAGTGTGTGACTCCATAAGTAAGACTGGATCCAAGTGCTCACCGCGAGGCCTCCAGGTTCCTTGTTCACGACACCACTGCAAACAAAGGCGATGGTGGTGGGATGTCAACGATGGGACATGGGATGGCCGCCATGATACTTGCTCCTGATAAGTGCCTGTTAGGTCTGGACAATGGACAAAGAAATTGTTGGTGCTTCATGGTGGCTCAAACAATCCGTCTGGGCTTTCTAGAAACCGAGGGGGACTAAGAATTAAAGGCATTTTACAGTTAGAACAACCTTTGTCCATATAGCCTGTTAAGCCAAGTTATAGTGGGAGACTCTGGACCCCTGTCTATTAAGCTTTCAATATGGAAGACTCCATGAGACCTTGTGTTACTTGGTCACTAGAGTTGGGTGAACCTCACGAGATTATTATAAGTGTTATTATAAGTAGCGGGAGATCTGTAACATGACAAACAAGTTATAAACTTTTCGGTTTGAGTTTAGGACAACTGGAGTTGAATCTGGTTCCATCTGGTGGGTCATAGGAAAGACTGGACAACTCCTTTCATGCATTGAGTCATCGGCTATATCGGTGGTGACCATAACCTACTCTACCATAGGTCATGCCATACGACTCACATTGTACAGATTCATAAGCCCTAACTATGACCACCCCAGTCTCCAGTGGACTGAGGCTTACATGAAGATCCTCTATGACTTGCAGCATGTACCTATACTCCTCTGTAAGCCACATCTGCGTTCCGTTGCTCACAAAGCTGCACATTTTCTGCTTTCCAAACATCGATTTGATTTATTTGCCACCTTCCGTCTCGATGGGATCGGCTGTTCCAGAGACACATGAATAAAATCATTAAGCACAAAACAGTAGACAGAGACAAGTCCACAAAACATCCCATTGCTGTATCTCTGCAAAATCACAGGGATTGCTAAGGATTCCGCAAGTGGATACAGATTTATAGCACAGATATGACCACAATAGCAAATCGTTGAAATGTAAAAGTTGTGGAATGTGAAACTATATATATATATCTCTCTATATTATAAAAATGAATCTCTGTCTGTCTGTCTGTCTGTCTGTCTGTGCTCTAATGCGAACCAAACGACTGGACCGATCTTCACCAAATTTGGTACAGAGATACTTCAGATATCCGGGAAGGTTTAAGAGGAGACTCCAACTCGCTCGGACGTACCGTTGCTGAGATACAGCATTCCAAACACAATGCCCCCCCCCCTTAGCCAATACAAACTTGCAAGACTTTCACTCATATTCCAACTGCAATACACACGGTCACTCCACATGCACAATACAACACTGATATCCAAACTGAGATACACGCATCAGAGAATTAGATACACAGATCAGCACACAGTATCACATGCCAGAGGATTAGATACACGGGTCTGCACACAGTCCCACACACCAGAGGATTAAATACGCACTTCTGCAAACAGTTCCACACACTGAAGGATTTGATACATGCGTCTGCACACGGTTCCACATGCCGTAGGATTAGATACACGCGTCTACACACAATACCACACAGGGGAGGATTAGATACATGTGTCTTCACACAGTTGTACACGCCATAGGATTAGATACACGCGTCTGCACACAGTACCACATGCCGTAGGATTAGATACGCGCGTCTACACACAGTACCACATGCCGTAGAATTAGATACACGGGTCTGCACACAGTCCCACACACCAGAGGATTAAATACACACTTCTGCACACAGTTCCACATGCCGAAGTATTAGATACAGGTGTCTACACACAGTTCCACACTCCAGAGGATTAGATACGCGCATTTGCACAAATTTGTACACACCATAGGATTAGATACACGTGTCTGCACAGAGTATCACATGTCTTAGGATTAGATACACGCGCCTACACACAGTTCCACACTCTAGAGGATTAGATACGCGCATCTGCACACAGTTGTACACGCCATACGATTAGATACACGTGTCTGCACACAGTACCACATGCAGTAGGTTTAGATACACACGTCTACACATAGTTCCACACGCCGAAGGATTAGATACGCGCCTCTTCACACAATACCACACAGGGGAGGATTAGATACGTGTGTGTGCACACAGTACCACACTTTGGAGGATTAGATACATGCCTCTGCACACAGTACCACAAGCCAGAGAATTAGATACGCATCTCAGCACACAGTATCACACGGGGGAGGATTAGATACGCATGTCTGCACACAGTACCACACGGGGGAGGATTAGATACGTGCTTCTACACACAGTACCACATGCCATAGGATTAGATACGCGCGTCTGCACACAGTACCACATGCCGGGGGATTGGATACGCACGTCTACACACAGTTCCACACGCCATAGGATTAGATACACGCCTCTTCACACAATACCACACAGGGGAGGATTAGATACACGTGTCTTCACACAGTTGTACACGCCATAGGATTAGATAAGTGCGTCTGCACACAGTACCACATGCCGTAGGATTAGATACGTGCGTCTACACACAGTACCACATGCCGTAGGATTAGATACGCGTGTCTGCACACAGTACCACATGCCGTAGTATTAGATAAGCGCGTCTACACACAGTTCCACACTCCAGAGGATTAGATATGCACGTCTGCACACATTTGTACACGCCATAGGATTAGATACACGCGTCTGCACAGAGTACCACATGTCTTAGGATTAGATACACGCGTCTACACACAGTTCCACACTCCAGAGGATTAGATATGCGCGTCTGCACACATTTGTACACGCCATAGGATTAGATACACGCGTCTGCACAGAGTACCACATGTCTTAGGATTAGATACACGCGTCTACACACAGTTCCACACTCTAGAGGATTAGATACGCGTGTCTGCACACAGTTGTACACGCCATAGGATTAGATACACGTGTCTGCACACAGTACCACATGCAGTAGGATTAGATATGCGCTTCTACACATAGTTCCACACGCCGAAGGATTAGATACGCGCCTCTTCACACAATACCACACAGGTGAGGATTAGATACGTGTGTGTGCACACAGTATCACACTTTGGAGGATTAGATACATGCCTCTACACACAGTACCACAAGCCAGAGAATTAGATACGCGTCTCAGCACACAGTATCACACGGGGGAGGATTAGATACGCGCGTCTGCACACAGAATAGCGAATACCTACTTGATCAAATACTACTCACTCTTCTCTAGTTATAACAGCATTTTGGACACCTGCGGTCACCACTAGAGGGAGCTCACTGCGCGCTGTATTATTAGCAATGATTGCAATGTATTACCTATCTACAGAACGCCGATTACTCTGCCCCGTAATTTGCACTAATACTCATATACAAGGTATCTAATATAGTTCCAGTCCTATTCCATAGATTTCTCTGCTCGTCCTGTTGATGGATTTTATTAGGTACAATGTATCCAAATGCAGATACGTGTGAATGAATAGGCCATAAATATAATATAGATGGATGGTATTATCTCCAACACATAAATACCCAGCATCTGTCATTCTGCTCACAGGATCTGGAGTCTTATGAGATCTTCTTTAGAGGTCTGTAAGGAACATATGGGAAGAGTACGAGCATATTGTAGATATTCTTCAGGCTGCTCTTGTGTTCTAATTGTTATTTAAGGAGAAATCACCCTTATACTTCCTATGATGGATACGGAATAGCAAAGAATTTATAGGGTCGGTGATAAATGTCTGATCGCCGGAGATCAATTAGCTAAACCCCCAGTAATCATTAGTTAGTGGAGTGCTGGTGTTCATGTGTGCCCATGGATCCATTACTGATAGCGCGCCCTCATCCCCATACAAGTCAATTGAGCAGTAGGCCTACACACTACAGCTCAAGCCATATAGGACTGACTTGCGGACCCCCCACTGTTGTGATTATTGGGAGGCCCAGAAGACGGACATCCATAAACACTTATCTCGTAGAGGCTGAAAAAGTGCTCCCAGAGGCTACTTTTGGGTGGTGTACCTCTTGGTTAGAGGTCTTGACCACAATTTACTCGAAGACCAGTTGACAGGCCTTTGAGAGCGGGATGAAGAAAAGCAGAATGGTTGTTTGGATTAATTGCCCTCCATGTAGACCATTCTGACCTAGTAGTTGGGAGATTTTGGGAGCAGTGATTACGTAAGGGCAAACATGGCGAACAGGTTCCTGATGGTCCAGACAAACCACCAGTAAGAGGATTGATCTATCCACCAACTCCAACACCTTTGTCCACAGATGACATCTTTATTACACCCCCTGTCTCTGCCGAGACCATTAGCAGGCTTTTAACATAAGGAAATTCGGCATCACAGCGCCCATTACATGTCCTGCTATTGACAGCTAGGGTTGAGCAAACGGATTCCGATCAGCGATCAAGTAAATTTCACGATCGCGATCAGGATTCTGATCCCGATCTTTTCCAGCGGGATCGAAGTCGGAGGTTATCTCATGATCAGCTGAAGTGACTTTTCCCATAGAGAAGCATCGACTAGGGTTGAGCGATCAGGATCGGAAAAGATCGGATTTCAATCCGCGATCGAGCAAATTTCACATTAGCTGGAAAATGATCGGAAATCGGATTTTAAAATCGATCCTGAAATCTCAAGATCGGCTCAACCCTATTGACAGCCATGTGAAGGGAACCCTATTTGGCAACAAATTAAGGTTCTGGTTTGGACGAAACAATCTTTTGGTTTGCGTATGGAAACCTTGTGGTGATCTCTTCAATCCTGCCTTTGCTGTAGAGCAACACACTGCCCCCTGCTGGTATGATCATCACATATAAGAGTCAATCACCCCTAGTAGTTGGTAACAGCTCAGTGATATCGGACCTCCTGCCGCCACACCTGTCGTCTCTCATGTCACGCGGACATCTGGTATATTTCAGTAGGATAATGCTCGCCCACGCATAGTACATATAGGACCTGCTAGGACACAGCTGCACCAACCTACGAGGTCAAGGGTCAGAGACTGAAGCAGAAACCTTGAAAACCACAAGAACCTTAAAAGTATATGGAGAAAATCCTGTTACCGATATCAGCACCGCGGACAGCGGCCGAGCAAAGAAACTAGACATCAAGCCATTGTGACCCCTGTGATAAATAAGACCGCCGGGCTCGCCGAGACAGAGGTCAATGACAACTCAATTACAGTTTTGGCTTTAGGGGATTGTTGATTTGTAGTTCTTGCTCAGCCAGACGCCATCTATAGGTTTTATGCTATAATGCATCCGGATCTTGTAGAGATGTGTTGTGTCAGTCTGCAGGACGGATGGCGCCTGACACATTGACGCTCCTTCCCTTTCATACAATACCTGGAAAAAGAAACCTAAAAGAAGCAAAGCTGCCATTATAATGGCCTATCAAATGTCTCCTTAACCCTTCCTGTCACTTTCGATTCTCTATTTTTTTTTTACTCGCCACCTTCTAAAAGTCAAAACTTTCCTACAGGCTCCATTTTTGCAGCATTCACCGTATCCAATCACTAATGCACTGCAGCTCCTGAGTGGCCGCCATGTTTCAGTATCCGATATCCGCCGTACTATTATGGTGGATGTTGGGAAGGGGTTAATATAAATACATTTTTATCTGACACAGAGCTCCAAATCCCCTGCATAGCCATAGATTTACATGATGAAATTCTGTGTATCTGCGGCCACCACTAGGGGGAGCTCAGGATCATACTGTATACTGTGCTATGATAGAGTTCAGTGTATAAACAGTATGCTGTAAGCATCTCAGCTCCCTCTAGTGGTGACTGCAGGTAGTGAGGAATGTAGCATTTGCCTCTACTTCTATGAAGGGGATTTGGAGCAATGTGTTAGTAAAACAAAGATCCAAATGTACGATTATGGATTTATGAAAAAAAAATGGAAAAATTCAACTTTTTTTCAATGAAAGTTCCTAACTGGTGGAATCACAAAGCAGAAGGGGACAGGGTCTGGGGGCCTGGCCTGTCCTGATGTATTTTGCCCTTCATATTAGGGAATATTACTTTATGTCTTTCCTTCCTATAATCTGGCAGATACAATTAACATTGGTTTATGTGATACATTATTGTTTGCCTGTATCCACCACTAGGTGGCACTTAGTAGCTTACTGTGTTACAATAGAGTTCAGTGTATAAAGTTTGCTGTAAACTCTTCAGCTCCCTCTGGTGGTGGCCACAGGTAGTCAAAATTTTAATATGTAACTATATATCTATGCAGGGAATTTGGAGCGATAGATTAATAAAACAAAGCTTCAAGTGCACAATTATGGACAGAATTAGATTAAAAAAATAAAAGGCAAACTTCTATTAAGAGGTGGAAATGTTCTTTAATTCTACTGACTGTTACAACGTAGAGGGTCTGTGTATAGGCATATTACGTCCTCCGTATTTGGGACTTCCTATCTATGTCAATCCTTCCTATAATCCGGCAGGTATAATGATGGTGAAGTTAATCTCTCCATTTAATTACATTTCTGGACTAATCTATAGCAACAAGCGACAGATCAGGCGGCTCCTCTGCTTCCTATTATACCTCGGACAGGACAAGTATAGACTCCCGCTGCTCTGGTAGCTACGGTACAATGCAAATGTACCTCTAAATACAACCAAGTAACCATCTGTATAATAAGAGGACAAAGTTTAGATGACATTTAGAAGGAATTTGGTGACTTAGGACACCCCCGGCAGATCCCACTAAACGTCTAATGTGACTTTCGTTGCCCTCGTCCCATTCGGAAGACATGTCCGAGGGTGCGTGTGTATGGAGAGGGATGGAAGGAATAGCTATTCAATGATCTATGAGCAAAACCTACACTTCAGGTAGTCTACAGTCCACATGTCACGTTACAATCTTGTACATACAATGTATCCAAATCAGGAACCCGCACAAATATTTTGTAACCAAATTGTGCGGAACCTCCAATGCAGATGTGAACAACCTAAGAGTCTTAAGGGGTTTTTCCAACCCCAAATGCATTTTTCATACTGATGATCTACCTGTGGGGATCTGACACTTGGACCTCCTACTGATCCTCCTGGCGCTGGAGCTACCAGTAATAAGAGTAGAGTTGTCGCTGCAGCGTTGCTCCTAATACTTGTATAGGGCACTCACCGATCCAGTGGCAGAGGATCTACGGGGGTCTCCAACATATCAGAGATACTGATGACCTATCCTGTGAGCAGCTCGTCATCAAAAATACATTTGTGGATGGAATCCCCCTTTAACTATGTAAGCCCTGAGCTTCCCCTATGGTTGTGTGAAGTGAAGCAGATTTGGTGCTCTGTAACGTCTCGCGTCACATGGTCCCAAAAACGCAGCGCAACACAAAGTTACTGGCCATGCGAGGACCCTATCCTAAATCCGAGCACAAAACCTTATAATAATATAACACGAGGCGACACAACATAGAATCCTGGATTTATTCATATTTAGTAGGGTTGAGCGATCGAGATCGGGAAAGATCAGATCCTGATCGGCGATGGAGCAAATTTCATTGATCGAAAATCGGATTTTAAAAACGATCCTGAAATCTCAAGATCGGCTCAACCTCAACGGTCAGTCGTATCCGTTTTTCTGGAGTTCCCCTTTAAATCACAGAACTAGCGTTACAATGTATCAGGCTTATCTTACATTGTAGTGCGTCACTTGACGTAGGATCTGCTGTAACCTATGATCAATGCTCGACCCTCTGCCCCCCCCCGATATTGCTTTGGCACAGATAAATGATACGCTATATTCCCCACCCCCCACCCTGGAGAGGAGTTGTCAGAGCCCTCCGCTCAGCGTGCACACGATATAATCCATTTCACATTTTGTGCTAAGCTCGCCGCCTGGCTCACATACACATTACACATCACAAGAGGAGGGTTCTCTGACAACCTACAAATGCAGCTCGCTCCAGACTATCCTGCAAGTGCAGAACTCAATGTGGCTACTTGGGATGGCAGACTGGACTACCATGTAACCCCAGCACTGGTCACCGGCAGCCACTTTGGCCATTCTAACCATATCATCACCCAGCATAAGTGGCACTGAGAGGGCAAAGTCATCCGGCTACTATTCCATAGTGAGAACATCTCCAGCACTGCTATAACCTGCGGGAAGCCTGGGATTTAGGAGCCGATATGCTGAAGAATCTGAGCAATATGTTCCCACTGCTGATGCTGCAAATCGCAACTGTAACCACAGGTAATTCCGTTCTCTGCTGTAGATGTAGCAGAGCTGGATTTGTCATGCGTCTAAATTAAAGGGGGTGTCTAAAGTGGACTACTTCTTCTGCAAAGTGAATTAGGGGTAGGTTTCCACTCTGGTTGTTATAGGTGGACCCCAAATGTGGAAATCCCCTCTGTGACGCCACGTGCCCTTATAGGGGATGTGTCCAGCTGGGATAACCCCTATATGATAATGCAGTAGTTGTGTAAGGATCATTGGGATAGTGATATTGGGTGACAAATTCAGCTCTGCTACATCGGGTTGTGACAAAGTATTATGGAAAAAATCAGCAACCAATCCAGACCTTGTATACTTCACGTTGCGGTAATTTTTTATTATTATTATTATTAATATTGTAATTATTATTATTATTATTATTATTTTTATTACATATTTAAAGGGATACTCCGCCTAAGTTGATTTTTTGCTGCTTTTGATGTGACTGATATCCTACTGTAAGGACTGTCTATGACCATAGTCATCAGCTTATATACAGCATTTCATAGCCTATACATACATTGCATTTTCATATGTTACCAAGCCCCTCCCACTTGATTGGCAGTGATCCCTTAGGATTTCCTTGCATTGTACGACTCGTCGCCTACTACTGGACTGTAAAGAGGCAGGATTTATGTGAATTTGCATTAAAGGGGTGGTGGTAACAATATGAGGGCGTGTCCTGTAGAAAGTGGGTGGAGCTTACAGTTGTGATTAAAATTTTGGTAAGTAAATTGTTCATTGGATCTTATAACAGTATTTGGGTCCTCATGCACAAAGTAACCCAAAAAGTGAAATATTTTAAGATTTTTTTTTTCCCCGTGTCATTTTCTATCATTCTAAAATATTACTATATCCTGCAATATTCACTCTGGCCACTTAGCCTAATAACAGATGTACACTTGATCATTCTGTAGGGGTTTTCTTTGCAGCAGTCACCTCATATACATCACAGATAGGATTACAATAGATAATACCTCTATAGATAACACCACTGACCCATCATTACATCCACTACTGACAATAGATGATGTCACGGCTTATCTCCTCCCCCTACCGCTACTGAGCATGTCTGGAAAACTCTCTCATAGATCTTAATGAGTCGTCTGCAGACTAGCATGGACAGGAAAGCTGCAACTAATATAGATACAAGTAAATGACTTTTCATATATTGTAAACTGTGACATTTGCAGAATCTTCAGTCTTTTGCACAGAGCAAAATAGCCCAGAGGATAATAGGTGGAGGTGTAAAAAATAAAACATTCATATTCACATTCCTTTAACTCTTTTGGACCTCCTCATGGTGTCTGATGCTCTCCTGGTGATGTCAAGCTGTCTTCTGTGATGTCATTAGCCCGGGCTCATGACCTCATGACACTCGGTGCTTCAATGTCACCACTGAGACCTATTCACATTCACTATTCTCCTTAACCACTTCAGTACCGGGCCAATTTGTGGTCCAGGACCAGACACATTTTAGGTTTATTTTGTATGTGCGGTTTTGAGGGCTGTAACATTTTTCTCGTATGTCTCAGTCAACTAATTTTTGCGTCTTTTTTCGGGGACACATAGGGCTTTATTTTTATGTTATCTTTATTTCCGAATGTGTTTTAATTTTTTTTATATCTGGGAAAATATAAACAAAATAGGAGGGAAATTGTGTCTGGTTTTCAATTTATTTTTTTTTTTTTTTAATTTAATAACACAAAGTGTCACTGAAAAACTTTATAATACAGTTTTTCCTCTACATTACGGTAATTTTTATTTTGTATGGTGTCGTCGGGGGTGGGGCTATAACCTTTAATAACGGCGTTTTATTAGCGTATTATTTATTTATTTTTTATTATTATTTTATTTACATTATTTTTAAAACTTTTTATTATATTTTTATTTTATTTTTTTTCCAGATTGTGTCCCCATAAGGTGATAAGAGACCTTTGGGGACATCTGATCACTTATTTTTTTTGTACTTGAGGCTGATTTCTCCTATAACTGGGGCTGGTACATTTAACCTCAGTTACAGGAGGAATCCAGCCTCCTGCACGTTGTGTATACACAGCTTACTGAGCTGATCTGAGTCCTGTAGGACCCAGCAGCTCTGGTAAGACTCTGCTCCCCGCGGATCACGTGTCTGCCGGGTCAGAGGGCAGCTGAATTATGGCTGCGTCCATAGCCGTGACATACACAGCGATCAGAAGGCAGGGTAGGTAATAAATCTGCCCTGTCTTCTCTCTGGGAGCTCCGGCTGAAGTTACAGCCGGCTCCTAGTGAAAGCAGCTACACGATCTCCGTGCAGCTGCTGTGTTCTGATGGACGTACAGGTACGTCCTGGCAGAACTAGGCAACCACTTCCCGGACGTATATAGTCTATAGGCGGTCCGACACCATGAGGAGGCTCAAAAGAGGTAAGGGAAGGAGTATCCTCATCCCTATCCATTATTACTACTACTAGTTTTACATGTAATCCTGCCAGGAGTAACTGTACAATAGCCAACATATAAACCATATGGCCCAAATATGTGCAGACAAGCAACTGCAAAGATCCGTGACACAGAAAAAGACAAAATCTTTCAGTACAATCATGATAGTTGCTGCTGTGTGTGAATGATATCCCAAATGTAACAACACAGCCAGTGCATACATGTATATACAAGTCTTCTTACATTGTATGATGTGTGTTGTTCAGACTACTCCACCGAGAGAGCAGTTTGCAGACATGTAGGAAAGCAAAAACAGGATGCATGGATACAAAACACTTCCTAATATATATACTTTGTAAATTCAGCACAGTTTATCTGGTTTATTTTCAGATCATTGACCTCATCTGTGATGTTTTGTTTGCAAGCTCACTAACACTCCCAGTGAGCTGTTCAGCCGGCAAACAAAACATCACAGCAGCACATTATCTTGGACATAGGGGCGATTTATTATGTATTATTTCATTGAAGGAGAGAGTAGAGAAGGGAGGGTTACACAGACGGAGAGTGAAAGTAGGCAGATGAATCATGGGAAATGTATTTTATCCATCGATTCAGTGCAGGTAAATAACAGTGATACAAGGAGCAGCAAGTAAAATAAAGCGGATGTATTTGCAGATAATTTTTGGAAGCTTGATATCCCGATCCCGCTGCTGAAACACTTTTAAGAGATGGTCCTGGCGCTTGCTGGTCTTTCTTGGGCACCCTGGAGCCTTTTTGCCAACAATGGAACCTCTCTCCTTGAAGTTCTTGATGATGCGATAGATTGGTGACTGAGGTGCAATCTTTCTAGCTGCGATACTCTTCCCTGTTAGGCCATTTTTGTGCAGTGCAATGATGACTGCACGTGTTTCTTTAGAGATAACCATGGTTAACAGAAGAGAAACAATGATGCCAAGCACCAGCCTCCGTTTAAAGTGTCTAGTGGTGTCATTCTTACTTAATCATGACAGATTGATCTCCAGCCCTGTCCTCATCAACACCCACACCTGTGTTAATGGAGCAATCACTGAAACGATGTTAGCTGGTCCTTTTAAGGCAGGGCTGCAATGATGTTGAAATGTGTTTTGGGGGATAAAGTTCATTTTCTAGGCAAATATTAACTTTGCAAGTAATTGCTGTTAAGCTGATCACTCTTTATAACATTCTGGAGTATATGCAAATTGCCATTAGGAAAACTGGAGCAGTAGACTTTGTAACAATTAATATTTGTATCATTCTCAAAACTTTTGGCCATGCGTGTACAGGCGTGGGCAGCCGCCACCTCCTCTTCTTCTTGACATCTGCCCAGAAGGAAGTGATGTCCAATTCTCAAAGGGAGGTGACGTCTCATGCCCAGAAGGTCCTGCCTGGTGACAGGTAAATATGATGGGGTGGGTTAGTATAGGTGATGTATCAAACAGAATGTTACCTGAAAATTGGAAAATGCGCCTGGGGACGTCACATGACTCTCGCGGTGATTTAGGTAAATATAGATTTTTCTTACATTAAGTAATTTATAATAGTAGGCGGGTGGGGGAGGGGAGGTGATTAGCTTAGAATAGAGAGATCATTATATCTCAGACAGCCCCTTTAACATAGAGTGATCTGTTTGTCTGTATGATCTATGGTTTGTAGGCATCTGCTGGGACATTTCTAGATATTCATCTCTGGCAGGTCACTTGTATAGGGGATGTAATACTGACACATAGTAGTACAGGCTGTGCCACCTAAATGCGCTGTGTGACGTGTCCTCTATGTGATGTTATTATGGGTACAAGTCTAAGGGAATTAAAGTCCCATTATCATCAGTGCTTTTATGTATGTAGATGATTGGGAATAATAGGGAATCTATATATAGATAGAGCCTCGTAAATAGGGCTTAATGAGCAGAGCACAAGGAGACGTATACTGTATAATGCTATATCTAACCCCCTGGAGTCAGTCTGGGGGAAGGAGCGCATGCTATAAACTGTATACAGACATCTATGGCTATAAGGATACGACACTATATCACTGTAACTTTTGACATCACTGTGTGTATTATCTCTGTACTGTGACATCACTGTGTGTATTATCTCTGTACTGTGACATCACTGTGTGTATTATCCCTGTACTGTGACATCACTGTGTGTATTATCCTGTACTGTGACATCACTGTGTGTATTATCCTGTACTGTGACATCACTGTGTGTATTATCCCTGTACTGTGACATCACTGTGTGTATTATCCTGTACTGTGACATCACTGTGTGTATTATCCTGTACTGTGACATCACTGTGTGTATTATCCCTGTACTGTGACATCACTGTGTGTATTATCCTGTACTGTGACATCACTGTGTGTATTATCCTGTACTGTGACATCACTGTGTGTATTATCCCTGTACTGTGACATCACTGTGTGTATTATCTCTGTACTGTGACATCACTGTGTGTATTATCCCTGTACTGTGACATCACTGTGTGTATTATCTCTGTACTGTGACATCACTGTGTGTATTATCTCTGTACTGTGACATCACTGTGTGTATTATCCCTGTACTGTGACATCACTGTGTGTATTATCTCTGTACTGTGACATCACTGTGTGTATTATCCTGTACTGTGACATCACTGTGTGTATTATCCCTGTACTGTGACATCACTGTGTGTATTATCCCTGTACTGTGACATCACTGTGTGTATTATCCTGTACTGTGACATCACTGTGTGTATTATCCTGTACTGTGACATCACTGTGTGCATTATCTCTGTACTGTGACATCACTGTGTGTATTATCCCTGTACTGTGACATCACTGTGTGTATTATCCTGTACTGTGACATCACTGTGTGTTATATCTATTTATTTATCTATCTCCTATCTTTCTATCTATCTCCTATCTATCTATCTATCTATCTATCTATCTATCTATCTATCTATCTATCTATCTCCTATCTATCTATCTATCTATCTATCTATCTATCTATCTATCTCCTATCTTTCTATCTATCTATCTATCTATCTATCTATCTATCTATCTATCTCCTATCTATCTATGTCACCATCTATACCCGCGTGCGATGTCCTTCATAAATGTCACATATTGTCTGTTGCTTCTCCCCCATTTACTTGGAGTCAGAGCCCAGGAGGTCGAGGATCTCGTTGTCAAACAATCCCCATGAGGTTAATGATGGAATAATTCCATGTCTAGCCGGACTCATTATTGTTCTTGTGGCTGAATGGATGTGACCTCTTCAGCTGCTCCATAATCTAGTGGAGAACTCTGCTGATGTTCTAGGTCTAGAAATAAATGTGAACAGTCACCTAAGTGTTAATCCTGCCCCTCTAGTCTCCTGCACCACCATTGTAAGCTCACACGTCAGTCATCTGCCCTTTATATCAGTCTGTGAAGTTCAATCTAAAGGGGTTTCCAGCTTCTTGCTATGGATGATGACCTAACCCCAGGACGGGTCATCAATGTCAGATTAGGGAGGTCCAATTCCTTAAAATTCTGCAGTGCAATAACTTTCTGGAACTAACTTCATTTCCTGGAAAAAATGTCAGTGGTGCCAACACTTACAACAACCATGACTGTGTATAGTGCATGTGATAAGTTACATTAAAAACAATTCCTGCTTCAGTTGATACAGGGGTGTAGCTAAAGGTTCAAGGATCAGACCAGACAAGAGAGGAGACTGTTGGTCCTGCTCATCCTCATCCTCCATCTCCACATGGAGGACAGAGCTGCTTATTGAAGTTAGAGAACAGTTGCTTCTCACAAGTGAAGACCTGCCTATAAACTTATCTAATCACAATTATCAGGCTACAGGAATGAGTGTACGGGGTTCTGTGAGCGTCGACCTGTCAACGCAGCTACAGGATATTGCTAGAACAGCTTTAACATAGAGTGTGTGCTGAGAGCCCTAAGATAGGTTCCTAGGAGCCCTGACAGTGTCATACACTATGTATTATAGATAGGTTCCTAGGAGCCCTGACAGTGTCATACACTATGTTTTATAGATAGGTTCCTAGGAGCCCTGACAGTATTATACACTATGTATTATAGATAGGTTCCTAGGGGTCCTGACAGTGTTATACACTATGTTTTATAGATAGGTTCCTAGGAGCCCTGACAATGTTATACACTATGTTTTATAGATAGTTTCCTAGGGGTCCTGACAGTGTCATACACTATGTATTATAGATAGATACCTAGGAGTCCTGATAGTGTCATACACTATGTATTATAGATAGGTTCCTAGGAGTCCTGACAGTGTTATACACTATGTTTTATAGATAGGTTCCTAGGAGCCCTGACAATGTTATACACTATGTTTTATAGATAGGTTCCTAGGGGTCCTGACAGTATATACACTATGTATTATAGATAGATACCTAGGAGTCCTGACAGTGTCATACACTATGTATTATAGATAGGTTCCTAGGAGCCCTGACAGTGTTATACACTATGTATTATAGATAGGTTCCTAGGAGTCCTGACAGTGTTATACACTATGTTTTATAGATAGGTTCCTAGGAGCCCTGACAGTGTTATACACTATGTTTTATAGATAGTTTCCTAGTAGCCCTGACAGTGTCATACACTATGTATTATAGATAGGTTCCTAGGAGCCCTGACAGTGTTATACACTATGTTTTATAGATAGGTTCCTAGGAGTCCTGACAGTGTCATACACTATGTATTATAGATAGGTTCCTAGGAGCCCTGACAGCGTCATACACTATGTTTTATAGATAGGTTCCTAGGAGCCCTGACAGTGTTATACACTATGTATTATAGATAGGTTCCTAGGAGCCCTGACAGTGTTATACACTATGTTTTATAGATAGGTTCCTAGGAGCCCTGACATTGTCATACACTATGTATTATAGATAGGTTCCTAGGAGCCCTGACAGTGTCATACACTATGTTTTATAGATAGGTTCCTAGGAGCCCTGACAGTGTTATACACTATGTATTATAGATAGGTTCCTAGGAGTCCTGACAGTGTTATACACTATGTTTTATAGATAGGTTCCTAGGAGCCCTGACAGCGTCATACACTATGTTTTATAGATAGGTTCCTAGGAGCCCTGACAGTGTTATACACTATGTTTTATAGATAGGTTCCAAGGAGCCCTGACAGTGTTCTACACTATGTATTATAGATAGGTTCCTAGGAGTCCTGACAGTGTTATACACTATGTATTATAGATAGGTTCCTAGGAGCCCTGACAGTGTTATACACTATGTATTATAGATAGGTTCCTAGGAGCCCTGACAGTGTCATACACTATGTATTATAGATAGGTTCCTAGGAGTCCTGACAGTGTCATACACTATGTATTATAGATAGGTTCCTAGGAGTCCTGACCTGACTCACCAAACCCAAACCCGAAGTCAAACTTTAGAGGGATTTGTGAGAAGCCCCTTTAACACTACTACAACTTATACATCTCTGATGACCAGATCAACCCAGTGGACGGCTGTCATTCTTGTCTGATAGTCGGCAGCCCAGTGTCTTGATCCACTTTCTCATACATTTGTGTATGACTTGACAGATCTTTTTATATCAATAGCTCCATATGGCTGGAAATACAGGCTATGATGAAGAGGAGGATTTATCTGTGCGGCCTCTTTCATACTGAAGATGATCTGTATGACTTTTAGCTTGAAGCGCTCGCTGTAGCCCCGACCCTGTGCTGTTCTCCAGCCTGTCTCCTCATTGAAGCCTCAATCCGTTCAGCGCTTACCATGTGCTCTAATCTTTTCTCCTACTGTGACAGTTTTTTCTGCTTGCAGTGGATGGCGGGGTTCTGCACGCAATATGGTATATCCTACGGTTTCCTTATGAAATAGCCGAGCGGTGAAAGAATTGTTTGCTTTAGACATGTTTGCGTCTAAAAATGTAATTTCATGGCGGGAGTGATTGATTGAAAAGTCGAAATTATATGGCACTGTGCAGACTGTATCCCTGTCTGACTTCTATAACACACTTCTACATGACACATATCCATAGGACTCTACTCGACGGATGGAGGACAAATGAGAGTCCTTTCAACCTCTGACGTACATTGACACATCTTTTTTTCTATTGCATAGTAAAAGCACAGCAGATGCCCAATGTAGGTTTTTGGCGATGATATGAGCTTCTGTTCTTTTCATCTCGGCTTAATATATCCCGAGATCAGATCAAATGCAAAATCTATAATGAGCCCCTACTTTCCTTGTACCATTTAGAATAGTGGTATATTTTATGTGACAGCAATGTCTTATGGGCTCCCAGGGTCCTCTGCAGCCCATATAGCTACACCCCAATCCAAGAAGAGTGTGATGTCACTTCCAAGTCATGTTTTCTAATCCTGGATAACCCCTTCAATAGAACTGAAGGGATTGACCAGGAAGGAGAGCAACCTGCAGGATGGCAGGGTGGGGGTGTATAAAACCAATAAGAAACCATACTCACCTGTCCCTAGCACATTATTTTCTACCATCGGTGACCATTCAGTCTCGTGCCAGTGCTCCTTTGCCAAAACTCCTGAGCCTCATGTGCCCATTGAGATCAATTAGAGGCACCAGCACAAAACCGATGGTGGACAACAGAGTGCCAAGGATAGGCGCGGATGCTTTAAGCATTATTACAACTATATATCAGAGCTTTGCATTGTGTATCTCAAGCCATAGCTTCCTCAGAGCCAAAATAATTAAGAAAATTTTGGGGGCTACAACACTTTCAATCCCCAAAAAATATATTAGGTGCCCCAGAGTTTTCTTTAACTGGACAGCGAATGAACTGGGTCCCACCATCTTGTTTTTGTTCTCCATGTAGACTGCTTGAACAGCTGATCTGTGCAGGGTATGGATGTCGGATCCCCGACAGATCATATAGGGGTGACCTATAGGGTTGAGACGATTTTGAGATTTCAGGATCGATTTTAAAATCCGATTTCCGATCATTTTCCAGCCGATCGTGATCATGAAATTTGCTCGATTGCCAATCGGAATCCGATCTTTTCCGATCCCGATCGCTCAACCCTAATTGTATATTATATACAGTATACAGTAGGGTTGAGCCGATCTTGAGATTTCAAAATCCGATTTTTCGATCATTTTCCAGCTGAGCCCGATCATGAAATTTGCTCGATCGCTGATCGGGATCCGATCTTTTCCGTTCCTGATCGCTCAACCCTAGTGACCTAACCTGTAGATAGGTCATCACTGTGAAAATTTGATTTGGGTAGGATGATGTGACAGAATACGGTAATGTCTTGTTCTCTTATTACATACATTGTATAGCTCTCAGTCACAATAGTAATGACAACCTCTAATTAAGATGTAACGATTATTGACGAGCTGACTGACAGCCATATATCACCATATAGGTAGGTTGTATTTCAGCCTCTGTCTGTCACTGTCAGGGTAAATCACATTCGGAAAATTCCTGGAAGCGATCAAGCGTTGGAACATGAGCCATAAACATTGACAGGCTAGAAAGGACTTATTTTTCTCATTTCAATTACGTTCGGCTATTTCAGAGCATTTATAATGTAAATAGCTTTGCCTGAACTTTATCTGATAAATGGCATTTTGACATACTGTACGTCCTCGCTATTCACCGGGATAACGTAGATATATTTAATCTAACAATTACAATGTTCTATTGGCTAATCACAAGCTGCAGGTCAGCTCCGCAGGGAATCATGAGAGATAGATAGATAGATAGATAGATAGATAGATAGATAGATAGATAGGAGATAGATAGGAGATAGATAAATAGGAGATAGATGATAGATAAATGGATGGATAGATAGATAGATAGATAGATAGATAGATAAATAGATAGATAGATAGATAGAGATATGGGCATGCATACCTATTGTGTATATATATATATATATATATATATATAGCTGCTCAAAGCTTGGGATATGTGTTTAAAACCTAGCCCTACGTTAAACTTCTCCAGAACTTTATCTCTGACCTGTCTGGTTAGTTCCTTGGTCTTCATGATGCTGTTTGTTCACTAGTGCTCTCTAACAAACCACTGAGGCCTGTACAGAACAGGTGTATTTATACTGAGACTAAATTATACACAGCTGAACTCTATTAACTCAATAAGTGACTTCTTAAGGTAATTATGCGCACTGGATTTTAATTAAGGGTATCAGAGTATCCCTCTCTCTTTACAGGATCCTATAGCACTGCCTGGTCTTCTAGTTCGGTCTCCCCTGATGATACATTCACTCTGGATGATGTGACTAACCCCACCCTACTCCAGGGACAAGCAGGAGGAGTAGAGCAAGGTCAGTCATGTGATCCACAATGTCAGCAAACGAGGCTACTGGAAATCCCTTAAATTAATCTTAAACTTTTTCCACTCAAAGTGAG
This sequence comes from Leptodactylus fuscus, assembly GCF_031893055.1. NCBI lineage: Eukaryota > Metazoa > Chordata > Amphibia > Anura > Leptodactylidae > Leptodactylus > Leptodactylus fuscus. The sequence goes on from NC_134266.1 coordinate 266,313,054, forward strand.
GGAAGATGAGATTCAGTGTTTATTATTTCTCTGCACCTCCTCTGGACCTCCAATAATTTTAAGTCCAGGGTCTGGAGAGGTCCCAGAATATAACAATAGCAGTTATGGTTTGGACTGAACAAGTTCAGGCTATAACAAAATTGGCTGGCAAACCTTGTGAGTATTGGCTAAATTAATATCATGAGGTTCACACATCTCCAGTGGTAGCTGACACAAGTGGATCAAGAGGCATCATTGCATGGTACTGAAGAAACTGACCTAGCCAGTACTGAAGAACTGGCAGAGGTCAGGGCATGTAGAGTTTGTGCATAACTGTATTCAATGGTCAAGACAGGTAGCACAAGTTAATACAGATAACAGGTGGAGGTCAGGGTAGGAAGAACAGGTTTAAAGTCGAGAAAACAGGCAAAGGTCAGTGGAGGAAGAACAGGTTTAGAGTTGAGTAAAGAGGCAGAGGTCAGGGTACGAAGAACAAGTTCAGAGTTGAGTAATGAGGTTGAGGTCAGGATAGGAAGAACAGGTTTAGAGTCAAGAAAATATGCAAAGGTGAGGGTAGGAAAAACAGGTTCAGAATTGAGAAAATAGGCAAAGGTCAGGGTAAGAAGAACAAGTTCAGAGTTAAGTAACGAGGCAGAGGTCAGGGTAGGAAGAACAAGTTCAGAGTCAAGTAAAGAGGCAGAGGACAGGATAGGAAGTACAGGTTTAGAATCAAGAAAATATGCAAAGGTCAGGGTAGGAAAAACAGGTTCAGAGTTGAGAAAATTGGCAAAGGTCAGGGTAAGAAGAACAAGTTCGGAGTCGAGTAAAGAGGCAGAGGTCAGAGGAGGAAGATTAAGTTCAGAGTCGAGTAAAGAGGGAAAGGTCAGGGGTGAAAGAACAAGTTCAGAGTCAAGTAAAGAGGCAGAGGTCAGGGAAGTTAGAACAAGTTCAGAGTCAAGTAAAGAGGCAGAAGTCAGGGGTGGAAGAACAAGTTCAGAGTCAAGTAACGAGGCAGAGGTCAGAGGAGGAAGACTAAGTTCAGAGCAGTGTAAACGGGCAGAGGTTAGGACAATAGTGAACAGAGTACATAGTAGAGTAAACACCTTCTCAGGACACTGGCAAGCTAGAAACCTTGTTACTCAGGTACCTTACTGTGGGGGAAGGTGACTTAACAACCCTGGAAACTAAAGGAATTGCCCAGGGAAACTTTACTGTCAGCATGCAGGTGGACGGGGGAAGACATCACTGAAGACAGCGGTGAGGGAAGAAGACACAACCACAGGAGAGATGTTAGCGGTCTGTGACCACCAGCGTTAAACATATTCCCTTTATTTAGACGCCCGGGACTAATGAGCTGTCTATGGATGGTATAGCCCTGGAGGATTATGGATGGACTGTGCAAGTTGAAATACGGGGTTGATTTGTTGCCAAGGAAACAAACCTAGTAGATATATAAATCCTGGTATATAAATGAGAAGAAGCTTCTTTACCTATAGTCCTAAATGGAAAGAACCTAATTGATGTGAAAGCCTCGGCTATGGGAAAAACCACTTGTTACACCTCATAATGAATGAGCTACGGACTCCAATGTCGTAATGAAGTGGAGAACGGGTCAAAGTAGATCATTGCATGGAATTGGCAACCGGCACTTGGCTAAAGACTACAGGCTGTGTATATATGGCATACCATCCAGATTCCTAAGGTCCACCATGCTATATACATAGGCTCCCGAGTGATTGAGCATGCAAATGTCAGATTCCTTGCTAGAATCTGGAAGGAAGAGAAGAAAGAAGTGGTTTCTTGTTCCAGAATAGAATAGTGGCAGCTGCCATAACAGTGACATAACAGCCACACTAGTGACATAACAGTTATAGCAGTGACATCACATCCTTAAAGGGGCGGTCCAGGACTAGTGGGGATGGATGAAAAACAAAGCAAAAAGAAAAGACATACTCCCTAAAGATCGGCGAACTCCTGACGATTTGTTTCGTGTTCGGACAAAGCGATCCCCCAGTTTGGTTCAAACTTTTTTTGGCAAATTGTTATAATATGGCGTCTCTTCTGACTTCCCTCAGAGCCCAGGAGAGGTCTAAGTGTACGGTCACGTCCAACACTACAAGCCCCTAAAAAGTGGAGCGAAACAGGGATGGGACCGGACAACTTAGGTGAGTGAGTAGATAGCACTGAGCAGATGAGCACCTATGCAGATTGCGGGCATTAAGGGCTCAGGCACTTCAGCCATAGGTGACCATGGTGCCATTTTTTCGGAGGCACATGGGACCACCATTTTTTGTAGATCGATGGCCCCAGATTAAAGGCCTGACAATCATATGCATCCCCATATAAAAAAAAAAAAAAAAAAAAAAAAAAAAAAGTTACAGGTATTGGAATATTGTGAATCCAAAAAAAAAAATTCTGCAAAGTTTTGGATTTTTTTAAGGGGTCAAAACGTAAATAAAACTTAATAAACTTGGTATCCCAGGATTGTACTGACCCATAGAATACAGGTGACATGAGTGCTGTAAAGTGAGTGCTGTAAAAAAGAAGCCCATACCACAGTCGCATCCAATGCAGTTTTTCTCCAATTCCACCCCATTCTGATTTTTTCCAGCTTCCCAGTACATTCCTACCATTATGAAGAACAATTTGTCCTGCAAACATTGAGGTGAAGCTAATGGGTGCAGGTAGGGGTCCGGAGTGTGGTCAGTGGTGCCTAATGATCTGTCTATGAATCCTCAAGATTAAAGGGGTTATCTCACGAGACCACCATTATAATAGCCAGAGTGAGGAGTCAGAAGGGTTAATAGTTCATTTTTTTCAATGATCACATTAAAGTGAATGAAGAAAAGAGAAATGCAAATCTCATCAATATTTGGTGTGTCTATTGCCCTTTGCCCTCCATCAGTTCTTCTTGGTACTTGCAGACAGTTTTTGGCAGAACTCAGTAGGGAGGTTGTTCTTGGAGACCTAAGCACAGATCTTCTATGGATGTAGGCTTGTTCCAATCCGTCTGTCTATTCAAGTCATCCCAGACAGACTGGATGATGATGAGATCAGGGCTATATCTGTGGGGGCCGGATCATCACTTCCAGGACTCCTCCTCCAAAGGGCCAAGGTCCCACCAAATATTGATGGAATTTACATTTCTCTTTTCCTTATTGAATTCCTTTTATTAATTGGCAAAAGTAAATCATTAATCCCTCTATTTCTGAAATCATTCTTAATTTGCAGCAGTTTTTTGCCACAGGTGCCTAAAACGTTTTGGGTTATTTTATTTTAAAAAGCATTTAAAAAATTCCCCCGGTACAGTGTATTATTAAACAGATTGCTTGTTACCAGTGACTACCATCAGCTTACCTTTAGCCTATCTATCTGCAGGACTGGGGTGATATACTGGTTCTGGTGACACTAACCTATCTATCTGCAGGGCTGGGGTGATATGCTGGTTCTGGTGACAGTAACCTATCTATCTGCAGGACTGGGGTGATATACTGGGTCTGGTGACAGTAACCTATCTATCTGCAGGGCCGGGGTGATATGCTGGTTCTGGTGACACTAACCTATCTATCTGCAGGGCTGGGGTGATATGCTGGGTCTGGTGACACTAACCTATCTATCTGCAGGGCTGGGGTGATATGCTGGTTCTGGTGACAGTAACCTATCTATCTGCAGGGCTGGGGTGATATGCTGGTTCTGGTGACAGTAACCTGTCTATCTGCAGGGCTGGGGTGATATGCTGGTTCTGGTGACACTAACCTATCTATCTGCAGGGCTGGGGTGATATGCTGGGTCTGGTGACAGTAACCTATCTATCTGCAGGGCTGGGGTGATATGCTGGTTCTGGTGACACTAACCTATCTATCTGCAGGGCTGGGGTGATATGCTGGGTCTGGTGACAGTAACGTATCTATCTGCAGGACTGGGGTGATATACTGGTTCTGGTGACAGTAACCTATCTATCTGCAGGGCTGGGGTGATATGCTGGGTCTGGTGATACTAACCTATCTATCTGCAGGGCTGGGGTGATATGCTGGTTCTGATGACACTAACCTATCTATCTGCAGGGCTGGGGTGATATGCTGGTTCTGGTGACAGTAACCTATCTATCTGCAGGGCTGGGGTGATATGCTGGTTCTGGTGACAGTAACCTATCTATCTGCAGGGCTGGGGTGATATGCTGGTACTGGTGACACTAACCTATCTATCTGCAGGGCTGGGGTGATATGCTGGTACTGGTGACATTAACCTATCTATCTGCAGGACTGGGGTGATATGCTGGTTCTGATGACACTAACCTATCTATCTGCAGGGCTGGGGTGATATGCTGGTTCTGGTGACACTAACCTATCTATCTGCAGGGCTGGGGTGATATGCTGGGTCTGGTGACAGTAACCTATCTATCTGCAGGGCTGGGGTGATATGTTGGTTCTGGTGACACTAACCTATCTATCTGCAGGGCTGGGGTGATATGCTGGTACTGGTGACACTAACCTATCTATCTGCAGGACTGGGGTGATATGCTGGTTCTGGTGACAGTAACCTATCTATCTGCAGGGCTGGGGTGATATGCTGGTTCTGGTAACACTAACCTATCTATCTGCAGGGCTGTGGTGATATGCTGGTTCTGGTGACAGTAACCTATCTATCTGCAGGGCTGGGGTGATATGTTAGTTCTGGTGACACTAACCTATCTATCTGCAGGGCTGGGGTGATATACTGGTACTGGTGACACTAACCTATCTATCTGCAGGGCTGGGGTGATATGTTGGTTCTGGTGACAGTAACGTATCTATCTGCAGGGCTGGGGTGATATGCTGGTTCTGGTGACACTAACCTATCTATCTGCAGGGCTAGGGTGATAAGCTGAGTCTGGTGACAGTAACCTATCTATCTGCAGGGCTGGGGTGATATGCTGGTTCTGGTGACAGTAACCTATCTATCTGCAGGGCTGGGGTGATATGCTGGTTCTGATGACACTAACCTATCTATCTGCAGGGCTGGGGTGATATGCTGGGTCTGGTGACAGTAACCTATCTATCTGCAGGGCTGGGATGATATGTTGGTTCTGGTGACAGTAACCTATCTATCTGCAGGGCTGGGGTGATATGCTGGGTCTGGTGACAGTAACCTATCTATCTGCAGGGCTGGGGTGATATGCTGGGTCTGGTGACAGTAACCTATCTATCTGCAGGGCTGGGGTGATATGCTGGGTCTGGTGACAGTAACCTATCTATCTGCAGGGCTGGGGTGATATGCTGGGTCTGGTGACACTAACCTATCTATCTGCAGTGCTGGGGTGATATACTGGTTCTGGTGACAGTAACCTATCTATCTGCAGGGCTGGGGTGATATGCTGGGTCTGGTGACAGTAACCTATCTATCTGCAGGACTGGGGTGATATGCTGGGTCTTTAGTTCTTTCTAAGAGAGAACTACAACAATTTTGTAACTCATCCTTACAGGACTACGACCAATCATCAGTTATCTGAAGGTAAATCCAAGGACACCCCCTCCCCATCGGAATGATCTATCCATGTAATACACAGACATGCTGAGTCCTCCTGAGACTTAGTGTCAGATCACATGATAAGGATGTGACTTTTTCCTTCATGTAATATAAATAGCAGACTAATATATTTCTCCAGGTGATCGGCTTTGTAGTGACAGGCAATGTACAAGTCCCTCTGACCCCTAACTCTGCGTTCTGCATTCCGACAAGGTCACAACTTTCTTCCAGGGTATTTTACATGTTTCTTGAGCTGCCACTCTACGGGTCAAGGAACATTGACTTCTATAAGTAACATATCACACCACATAAGTACAATGTAGCAGAGCTGAACTCCTTATACGACTGTTTTTTCACTGCTCATTTCCATATTTCTCGATCGCTCGGTCCTGGGAAAACTCAGCGATAAGAATTCTACAAAACGGGTTATTAGGGCGCACTATAGTAATAATAATGGAAGGTCCCTTATCTATTAGCCAGCGCCCCCCTCTCCAGGAACCAAAATATCTGTACATGACACAGACAGTCCATTGAGTTCAATGGAAACATGTAATGCTTATTTTCACCTGTGGTGGCGCTGCAGGTAAATTGAACACCTACATGTTCAGGCACTAACCTATGTAAGGTGTATGGCGGTTATATGTATTTGGGACACTGCGCTGTTTTATGGGTATACTCTACCGGTATCGCAGTATGGTGGTATTATATGACCTCATATAGAGCACCTATGACTACATCACTCAGTATGGTGGTATTATATGACCTCATATAGAGCACCTATGACTACATCACTCAGTATGGAGGTATTATATGACCTCATATAGTGCGCCTATGGCTACATCACTCAGTATGGAGGTATTATATGACCTCATATAGTGCGCCTATGGCTACATCACCCAGTATGGAGGTATTATATGACCTCATATAGTGCGCCTATGGCTACATCACTCAGTATGGAGGTATTATATGACCTCATATAGAGCGCCTATGACTACATCACTCAGTATGGAGGTATTATATGACCTCATATAGAGCGCCTATGACTACATCACTCAGTATGGAGGTATTATATGACCTCATATAGTGCGCCTATGGCTACATCACTCAGTATGGAGGTATTATATGACCTCATATAGAGCGCCTATGACTACATCACTCAGTATGGGGGTATTATATGACCTCATCTACAGCGCTTATGACTACATCACTCAGTATGGAGGTATTATATGACCTCATATAGAGCGCCTATGACTACATCACTCAGTATGGAGGTATTATATGACCTCATCTAGAGCGCCTATGACTACATCACTCAGTATGGAGGTATTATATGACCTCATATAGTGTGCCTATGACTACATCACCCAGTATGGAGGTATTATATGACCTCATCTAGAGCGCCTATGACTACATCACTCAGTATGGGGGTATTATATGACCTCATATAGAGCGCCTATGACTCCATCACTCAGTATGGGGGTATTATATGACCTCATCTAGAGCGCCTATGACTACATCACTCAGTATGGGGGTATTATATGACCTCATATAGAGCGCCTATGACTCCATCACTCAGTATGGGGGTATTATATGACCTCATCTAGAGCGCCTATGACTACATCACTCAGTATGGGGGTATTATATGACCTCATCTAGAGCGCCTATGACTCCATCACTCAGTATGGGGGTATTATATGACCTCATCTAGAGCGCCTATGACTCCATCACTCAGTATGGGGGTATTATATGACCTCATCTAGAGCGCCTATGACTCCATCACTCAGTATGGGGGTATTATATGACCTCATCTAGAGCGCCTATGACTCCATCACTCAGTATGGGGGTATTATATGACCTCATCTAGAGCGCCTATGACTCCATCACTCAGTATGGGGGTATTATATGACCTCATCTAGAGCGCCTATGACTACATCACTCAGTATGGAGGTATTATATGACTTCACTGCATATAAAATGCAGCCAACGTCTCAGGTTATCTCAAGTTGAGTCCAGGGGTTATTTCACCAGGTCAGGACAGGGACGTCTCTAACCCAATTACTATGCATTGAGATACCGCCAGATGCTCACAACAGGTGGAGAAAAAGCAATCATCATAAAATAATGACGCTACATAGAAACACAATGTTCAGCGGAGCTGCGGATGAACAGTTATCACAAGACCAAGTCGATCGTGGGCGAGAAGGTTGCGGAAAGTCAGGGCCATAATAATGGGTATAAAAATAAATGAGAGGCACGTAAAGAAGCCTAAGGCGTGCACAGTCTATACGTGTTATCTCCCTGGCGCCCATAGTTCATTACTCATTACTTCTCATTACTTAGTGCTGATTAGGTATTGTATTACATTGTAGCGAGGTTTATACATATAGCACATGCGGAGACCGGGCCCGCGCATAGAGGGGACCTTTCACCCCCTCCACCACCTCAACCTCTTTCATCTTTGTTAGGTCCGGCTCTTCTGATTCTTCTATACTTGTTTTTGTAGCCCCCACCATTCCTGTTTTTGTAGGTCCCCATCTGTCTAGGCAATGGATCACCAACAGCGGAAATCATTGTGGTGGACAGTGAGCCACAATAGAGGCCTTGGCCACGTGTGACCGAGGCATCGAAAAGGGTTAATGCCCGCCATCAGAGGGAGCTCTTATCGCGACATTGCCATTGGGTTTACGGACCTGTTACTGCAGAAGGACCTGCATCATACGGTCACATGACCACATGTCAGCAGGTCCTTACGTTGGAGTGCAAAACTGTAAAGCAGAGTAGATGTAGGGAGTGTGTAATAGTTTCTGGGGTCTGGTCTTGGGTCTAAATTTATTTAGGAGTCTGAATTTATTAGGGGTCTGAGGTCTGTATTTTTTTGGTGGATCTCATCTGGGGTCTGTATTTATTTGGAAGTCTGGTTGGGGATCTGGTCTGGCATCAGCATTTAATATGGGGTCCGTATTCATTAAATGCGTCTCCCCAGGATCCGTATTTATTTAGGAGGTCTGATTGAGGGTCTTCCTATTGTTAGTGGATCTTGTTCGGTCTTCATATTGGTAAATTATATGCCGCAACATATGGAAATACATTCAAAGAACACTTAATGTACAATTTTGTATGTATGGTCTACATTTCTTACACCATAAGTCCCCCTAAGACGATCCTTGCCCCTCCACCCCCCTTGAATGACTGACACTCCATTGACTTCTATGGGACAGCTGGTACTGTCATGCACCTGCAGCTCCATAGAAGTCAATGGAGTGCCAGTCACATAAGTGCACTAGTGCTCCATTCAGAAGTAGGCTTTAGGGGGGGTCTTCCTGATCATTGGGAGACCTGATGATCCTGCCCCCACAGGACAACCCCTTTAAATCATTCATTTTACTTTCACTGCCCAGCATGACACATTGAATGGCCACCCCGTGATTGGATTGCCCTCCGTGGACATAGACATGTGACCCTGGCGCCCAACATAAAATTATGTTTTCCATGGATCAGTCTCAGACTCCACAATAGTTGGGAAGGTTGCGCAATCTAAGTGACGGATTGAGGCCTGGTCATTGGTGGTAGACTAGCCAGGGTCAGGTTTTCATAAAAGACCAACCTTGTGGGGTTTCCTGGTTCAGAAGTATGGAGAGTATAGTGAGAGTGGTGTGATCTAGAAAAAACATCTAGAGAGAGGGAATCCCGTGGACGGAAACAACTCAAGAGTGGAACGTTCTGAGGAGCAACGAATGTGTCTGACCACAAAACTCACCATTGCTTGGCTTAGATGGACTTTAGATGGACTATAAGACCAGATGACCAGTGCTAGCGCCATGACTGTCTATGGGGAACAGAAATGTAAGGCTTTAGGGAGCAAAAGGGCAAAAACTGCGTCACTGAGAGAAGAAGCATAGCCATATCTCCGTGACGCCATGAGAGGGTCAGAGTTTGGCGTAAGGAGCGAGAATCGGTGAACCCTTCATGTCAAGTTCAGTAGCTCAGGCAGGTGGAGGTGAAGTCGTGATGGCGGGGAAGAATTTCTTGATGCACCCTGGGTGCAAGTAAATTGCTAAGGTTATGAAGTCCATGGGAGGTCCAACGCACAACAAGGTAGGCCGTTGAGTGTATATAATAGCATAGATATATGGTTTCTAAGTAAGACAGAGCATGGTGAGTCACTCACGGTATACAACTATATACAATAACGGTAAAATGGATCAAGCCAACAATAAAGCAAAAAACCAGGAAGGAGGCCCCGACCGTCTACAAGAGGTGAACGTCAGAGCCGACCTCTACAGAGTAACTGGAGATACACAGAAATATACCACCTCTAGTAAAGCTGAAAGATGCCGGAATATCGCAAGGATTTCTCTTCTCTCCTTGAGCTTTAGTTCAGAAATTGCCTCTTGCTGGGTCTCGACCTCTTCGCACAGTCCATTAACCTCTTCAGCAGGTCAAGAGCCGCACAATACAGGAGATGTAGCCCATTAGGGTGAAGTATTTCTGAGATTAGATCAGATTTGGCCCCCACTGGCATCGGCCATACGTCTCCTAAGCTAGGTTTTGGCTCCAGGGAGGAGCTGTATGTATTTAAGACCACGACTCATTGTCTATAGCGTTACGAATCTCCTGCTCCCACTTCTTAGTCGCCAACTTAACCCATCGAGGACTAGTAGAGTTTCTCATTTTTCGTCTTTGAACATTTATATTTTTGTTTCACGTATACACATATTTCTCTATTATCTGAGCATTGTCAGATAATAAGTCTCCATTCACCAGCGGTGTCTTTTTGATGAGAAGCAGTACAACCAGTGGCGTAACTACTGGGGTAGCAGCTGCCACAGGGCCCGGGACATTAGGGGCCCGGCGACAGCCGTGACCGCTGTGGGTTTTTTATTTAATAGGCCATTACCGGCTGAAGTTACTCCAAACAGTAATGGGTCCTACTTACTTACCGATCCTGGCAGGTGTCGGTAAATGACGCCACAGCCCCCACAAACACTCTTATTATACTCGGGAGTCTTTTCAGACCCCCGAGTATAATGATCAGAGGCCCGGGAGAGGTAAAGGAACATAAAAAACACAGTTACTCTCCACGCTCCAGACAGGCATTGGGCCTAGTTGTATGACGTCCCTGACGTCACTTGACCGGGACCTGCGTCTTGGGTCATGTGACATCCTGACGTCATTGAAGATGGCCAACACCACCGAGGACTGCAGTGATGCCGGGGATAGGTAAGTAACAGTGTTTTGTTATGTTTGTATTCACCCCGGGTCTCCGATTATTATACTCTGGGGTCTGAAAAGGCCCCAGAATATAATAATTGTTCATGGGTGTTCATTATGGGGGATAATACTGTGTGCAGGGGTCACTATGGGGCATAATACTGTGTGCAGGGGCCAGTAAGGGACATAATACTGTGTGCAGGGGCCACTATGGGGGATAATACTGTGTGCAGGGGCCACTATGGGGCATAATACTGTGTGCAGGGGCCACTATGGGGTATAATACTGTGTACTGGGGCCACTATGGGGGATAATAGTGTGTGCAGGGGCCACTATGGGGGATAATGCTGTGTACAGGGGCCACTATGGCGTATAATACTGTGTACTGGGGCCACTATGGGGCATAATACTGTGTGCAGGGGCCACTATAGGGCATAATACTGTGTGCAGAGGCCACTATGGGGTATAATACTGTGTGCAGGGGCCACTATGGGACATAATACTGTGTGCAGGGGCCACTATGGGGTATAATACTGTGTGCAGGGGCCACTATGGGGTATAATACTGTGTGCAGGGGCCACTATGGGACATAATACTGTGTACTGGGCCACTATGGGGCATAATACTGTGTGCAGGGGACACTATAGGACATAATACTGTGTGTAGGGGCCACTATGGGGTATAATACTGTGTGCAGGGGCCACTATAGTGCAAAATACTGTGTGCAGGGGCCACTATGGGGATAATACTGTGTGCAGGGGCCACTATGGGGCATAATACTGTGTGCAGGGGCCACTATAGGGCATAATACTGTGTGCAGAGGCCACTATGGGGTATAATACTGTGTGCAGGGGCCACTATAGGGCAAAATACTGTGTGCAGGGGCCACTATGGGGATAATACTGTGTGCAGGGGCCACTATAGGGCAAAATACTGTGTGCAGGGGCCACTATGGGGATAATACTGTGTGCAGGGGCCACTATGGGGCATAATAGCAGGAACGCAGGAATGTAGGGAGGGGGGGGGGGGGTCGGTCGGTTGAGGGCATCGGTCGGGGAGGGGGGGGGCATGTCAAAAGTCTGTCACGGGGCCCAGCCATTCCTAGTTACACCACTGAGTATAACCCCCAGAGCTATATCTCTTACCGCTCTCGATTCTGAGGAGGGGCAGAAGCCTTGAAGCGATTGGGTGGGTCCATATTCCTTGTGGAGCAGTTTATGGTCTTACTGGTATACAATCATTGGGGCACATTTTTCAAGACTGGCATATTGTAATAAAGACCCCCTAACTGGCTCCGACATCTTCATAAATCAGCCACATGTTCCAGAATGGAAACTGATGTAGATTTCCCTAAGCGGACCCCCCAGATGGAATCCCGAATGCAGATGTAAACCATACATGTCTGTATTGGGGATTCCCCTTTAAGACCCCAAAAGAGACCCATGTAGATTTGTTTGACTAAGAAAGGGGTTAATAATTAATAATGGAGCGGCTGTAATTGCATCAGCCGTGATGACTGTGTCAGAGAGAATCATGGGGCGACGTAGCAGAATAATGTATGTTATCAGCGGGTAGAACGGGTGGCCATAGGGATCAATTATATCTTTAGTATTTCTATGTGGGCCCAGTCTGAGCAGAAACGACAGCCCGTGTAGCACTTAAGATCGCGGGCGCTTCGGCTCATTAGGGCTAAATCTGGCGTCGCGGGCAGGATGTTCATGTGCAGTTATTGTTACCACGCAGCAATGTGTATGGGTTTGTCTACCATTACACGTAATAACCCATGTTTTGCGCTGAGTAGGTTGACTCGTGCTTAAAATGTCATACTACTTATACACAATACATCGGATTTGACTCATAGAACATAGCCAGAGGTGAGGGGGCCCCGAAGCAAAGATTAACCCTTATGGGCACAGAGTAGTTTGATCATTAAAGGGGTTGTCTGGGATAACTGGAAATCCCTAAACTGATCTCAACATCCCCCTCCTACTTTCTAAATAACTGTATAGTCATGTGACCCCCCCCCCCCCCCCCCCCAAGGATATTTTTGTGATTAGGCGGTGACGATGCGTTTACCCATTTCCGGAAACGGATCATCACTACTACTTCCTTACCCTCCTTCATCCACCACATTGTACTTACCTTCCATGCTTCTTCCTGCCAGATGGCTCCTCCTTCTTTACTGAGGGTGGGTTTACATCTGCGCCCGATCGCCACCCGGTGTTCCGAGAAACTGGACAGGAGACAGAAACCCGGAGCACGGGTGATCACTGTGCAAACCCATTCAAGTGAATGGGTTTGAAAACTGACTACTGGGTTCCTGTCTCCTGTCCAGTTTCTCGGGGCAGAAGACGGAAACCCACCGGATTGGCAAAGCGGAGACCGGGCGCAGATGTGAACCTGCCCTTATTCTGCAGGCGGGCCCACTACTTCAGCTGTTTTCTACAGCGATGATCCACCTCTTCTGCGCATGCGCGGGAGCTGCGTAGTAGAGGTGGATTATCAGCAGCAGCGCACAGAGCAGCGCTGGGAGAATGGTGCGCAGCGCCGCACCTCCCATGAGGCGACCTGAAGCATGAGGCGACCTGAAGCGACCGCTTCAGGCGGCGCTATGCCAGGGCCCCGGTGAGGGCAGCATTTTTGCTTACCTAAGCCAGTCCAGGACAAGCTGTCCTGGACTGGCTTAGCGTCACCGTCACCGAGTGGTGGATTGGGGAGGCCCCTGGAGCAGCGCTGCTCCAGCGGCCTCCCCTCACGCTCAGGCAGAGAGCAGGTCCTCTCCCTGCCTGCTCTCTGCCTGCTAACGCCACTCCGCCACGCCCCCTTCGCTCCTCTCCACACCCTCCGCTCCACCCCCTCCTCCCAGGGGGGGAGGGTGGCTTTCCGTTGTCCGCCTCGGGCGGCGAAAAAGGTAGGTTCACCCCTGACGGCGCGCCTGCCGAATCAGTAAAGAAGGAGGATCCCTCTGGCAGGAAGAAGCCTGGAAGGTAAGCATAATGGGGTCAGGGTTGGGCTGAGTAGGTAGGGAAGGGCGGGATAGTTAGAGAAACAGGGAGGGGGTGTATGGGAGTTAGGGAGATAAAGTAGAGCAGCGTTTTTCCTGAGGGTCATTACGATTACGGCAATATCAGATTTATATAAATTTTCTTATGTTTTACTATTTCTATTTGTGAAAATAAACTATTTGCCCGGAAATTTTTTTTGTTGATGAGTCATTGGTACCATTTTCTGGTAGGTAGAAATTTTTCATTGCTTTTTTTCAAGAATTTGACCAAAACACATTAATTTGTGGAATTTACGTTATTATTATTTATATTTTTACAGCATTCATATACCGGTGTACGAGAGAGATACGTAATATTTTGTATGTTATTTATTTTTGAAATGGAAAAGGTTTCTTTTAATTTTTCACATTTTTCTAAAATTTGACTTTCATTTTCTTAGCGTCCCATTATGGGACTCGAACTTGGGATTTCTTGATCCCCTGTACAATATACTGAAATGTATTGCAGTATATTGTACATTGACTAGCTATGTTCATTGGATTTTCATTTCATTTTCATTGCAACTGCAAATCCTCAGAACCCGCAATCTCACTGTTTGGGGGATGGTATGGGGGGCCTAGGATGTGAAAGGGAACACATGACTGCTACAATTTGGTGCCATACTACTGTATTAAAGTGATCCTATCATTAGAATCCCTTTTTTCTAACTAACATGTAGGTATAGCCTTAAGAAAGGTTATTCTTCTCCTACCTTTAGAGGTCTTCTCCTCGCCGCCGTTCGGTAGATATTCCATTTTCCATCTTTATACAAATGAGTTCTCTCGAAGCACTGTGGGCATCCCCAATGCTGCGACAGAACTCTCCAGTGACACCTCTATCTTCTTCAGGAACCGGCCTCTACGTGTCATCTTCCGGCATGGCTTTCAATCTTCTACGCATGCGCAATCGGCTATGCCAGTGGGCAGGGCCGCTGCACTTGCGTGCGGCCATTTTTTTGTGGCCGCTTACCCATGCGTAGAAGATTGAAAGCCAGGCTGGAAGACGATGCGTAGAGGCCGTTCCTGAAGAAGATGGAGGTGAAGCTGGAGAGTTTTGGGGACGCCTCCCATGCTGTTTGAGCGCTGGGGCCCGCCCCCAGTGCTGTTTGATAGAACTCATTTGCATACAGACGAAAACCAATATTTCTACCGAACAGCAGTGCGGAGAAGACATCTAAAGGTAGGAGATGAATAGACTGTCTTAAGGCTATTCCTACATGTTAGGGACAAAAAAAGCTTTTAATGGTAGAATCCCTTTAAGGTATCCCTTTAAATATATGCTCAGAATGACATAGTACTACAGCAATATTGCACCATGCTGGCAAAACCCTGGATATGTTGCAATTCACGGCACGGCCATTGGGTGGCCACACATAGACAAATATAGGATAGACCTCTTGTGACACAATATCAGAAACCATGTTTTTTTGAAGCGCTATTCATCGAGTGACGTACACATCTAGGGGGCAATACACAGGGGGGGCACATAGGGGGCACATCTGTACGGTATCAATGCCTTCTATACTTATTGGTCCTGTGTTGTTTACTTGGCTCATTTTTTAGAAATGGAAAATTGACTTCTTTTGTAAAATTCAGGAAATTGCTCTTCCACTTTTGGCCCAAAATGCAAAATCTATTCCGTCGCTCTTTCACGCATCCAAAATAGCAGCCGTCTCATAATTGCCATTAAAATGTCGAAGAAAGGCGAGGGGATATTACATTTGACAGCGGCAATTCTCTGTACGGCTGGTAATTGCTTGCTTACGATTTTCTGCCTGCCTTGAATTTGCTTAATTTGGACTCGTTTAATTCCAAATGATTTAAAGAGCAATTCAAGTCACAAATGATATTAACATCAATTACCGAATATATTTTTGGCCTATCATCCTTAAAGGGGTTTACCAGTTCGTAAAGGAATCTTCTGACATAAGGAAATTTATTTTAGGCTAAAGCCCCACATAGAGGGTTGCAGCGAAAAAGCGCAATGGAAAAAACTGCGGTGGAAACGCGTCGTGTTTTTTTTCCCGCAGCACATGCTACAATTTCCAAAAACGCAATGGTTTTGGAAATCGCACCGTATTTTACTCACTTAGGGTGGGTTTTGGACCGGATTTTGAGGCAGAGGCCAACTCAGAATCCGGTCCTAAAAACAGCTAGCCGCAACTGGATGCCGGTGCCGTGCATTCCGCTCCGGACTAGGCCCAAATGAATAGGACTAGCCGGATGGGAGTGTTTGCGCCACGGACTCTGTGGTGGATTCTGCTGCGGAATTCACGGCAAGAAAGGACAGGTCGCTAGCGTAAAAAAGAAGTGAATGGGAGGCGGTTTTTTGACCCAGATTTTGACACGGATTCTGCGTCAAAATCTGGCCAAAAAACCCAGTGTGAACCCAGCCCTTAAGGTTTAGTTCACACGGAAAATTTGGAGCTGATTTTGAAGCAGATTCTGTCTCAAAATCAGCTCCGAAATCTGACTGCCTTGGAGGAATTTGATGCTGAATTTATCAGGCAGAAAATTTCTGCTTCAGGAATTTGAAGCAGATTTTGGAAACAGATTTTAATGCCGATTCTTAAGGGCCCGTTCACACGGGCACAGAGGGGGCGGATTATGGTGTGTAATCCACGTCATAATCCGCCCCCTCACAATGGTGGTCTATGTAGACTGCCGCTCATGCAAAAAAGAAGCGGGCTGCCCTCGTCGAGCTGCGGCATCCGCCTGGCAGCAGCAACCTCCGGGGTCGGCCAGTTCATTTGAGCCTGCTCTGGAGGGGAAAGCCGCGACTGTCAGAAGCCATGACAGATGAGGCAGGCGGGGTTTGACCCGAGAGTGACGCGGCTCCCCGCATCACTCTTGGTGCCAAAGTCTGCCATACCGCCCCCCGTGTGAACTTAGAGGTAGGAATTTGACAATGAATTTAACACAGAATACAACTCAAATTTCGACAGAAATCTGTTTCCCAGTATCTGATTTTTTTTTCTGCATTGTGCTCGTTCATCAGACGGGTTGGGTAATGAATGGGAGACCAAAAATACACCATTTCAATCTGAGCGGAATTTGTCAAAATTTGGCCCTGCCCAATGGAGGCCAAATGAGTAAAACACAGTAGGACTTTCCTCTAAATTCAGCATCAAATTCCCATTCAATTTCAGCGTCAAAATCCTCAAGCTGAAAAAACTGCTTCAAATTCCTGGAATTCCTAGAATCTGCTCCAAACGCTTCAAAAAGCAGCTACAAAATTTGCCTCCAATTGGGAATTTCTGTCCGATAAAGAAAAAACAGAATACAGAATAAATCTCCCAAGACCTGACCACCAGTCATCCATTGTGACGGCTAGAGCGTATACAGCGGGTCCGTGCCCAGCGTTACGTATCTGACATGTATCTACATAGGTAATATACTTGTAGAAGGAAAATATAATTGCGGTTGTATACGTGGCCGTGCGCTCTCCAGGGGCCGGAGTGATACCCGGGCTGGCCAAGTGTGAAATTAGTTATGAGACGATTCGCATCTAGTAAAATGTCACCGGAAATGTCTCCATCCTGTGATATTCTACAGAGGATAACCATTATATGACGTGCACAGAAATCCATCGTAGCATCAAATCCGCCGCAATTTCTCTGTAGGAACGTAGCCTCAGGCCATTTTGCTGTGGCCTCTGGATCGAAGAAGCTGATACTAATAGTTAGCTGCTCTCCTGGCGATTAAATTGATCGACGTCATAAATTGCAATGGCCTTTTCAAACTGAACAAATCCAGCTCGGGGGCTGGGGGTCAGTAGGGGGTTAATAGTTTTTTCACCTTTGAAGTAGTCCAAACTGTTACGGTAATATGATATCGGTCCAAGACGATGAACGCCATCATGAAAAGAAAATTTACAATACGTCCTATTATCTAAATAGGACATATATAGAATCTATAGGGAGCTCCTCCGCCAAAGGCAAAGCGGTAGAAAACCAAACAAATTAAATCCTCGTAAGTTAGCAAGCAAAAAAGTTGCGGTAAAAACTCCAAAAACTGCAATATATAGATGCAATATAGTTGTAATTGTTGCACACAGGCCGATCTGGAGCTGAAAATACAATGATCAGATTTCTCGGTCCAATCCTTGTTAATGACACCTTGAATCTCAGTGATCTATGGCACTAGGAGTCTAGACTCATCCTACAAAAAACAAGCCCCTATAGCCATGTTGATGGAGACATAAAAAAGTTTACATAGCCTTTCTATGCGAAGATTTCTTCGGAGACGGTGCGGAAAGCACACGGACCCCATTATAGTCTATGGGGTCCATGTGCTTTCACTGCACACCCCTTGCCAATGCGTTCGGTAGTCCGGTCGGGGGGGGGGGGGGGGGGTCCCCATGCGGCTTCCCCTGAACGGATTACTGACGCAGATATGAACGAAGCCTAAGACTCCCAGTTATGGGCTGTAACCTCTAGACCAGGGGTGCTCACACTTTTTCAGCATGTGAGCTACTTTATAAACTGACCAAGGCAAAAGATCTACTACCCACTTCTTGTGGGCGGGGCCGGGCCGGGACTGTGGGTGGGGCAGGGCGTGTCTGTGTGCTGGGCCGGGCATGTGGGCAGAGTCGGGGGGGGCGGCGTTCTGTGGCCACCCAGGGATTCCCGGTGTCTGCTTGTTCACAGCGCAGACTGAGAGTTATCTCTGGACACTGGCAGGTTGGGGCTGCGGCAGCCCTGCCTGCCAGTGTCTGGAGATGACTCTCAGCCTGCACTGTGAACAAGCAGCACTCCGGCTCCCTCCATCCCTAAGAGCGGGGAGCGCGTCATCCCCCGGAGCTGCTGCTGCTGCCCGGCCTGCAAGTGTCCAGAGTGCTTGTTCACAGCGCAGGCTGAGAGTCGACTCTCAGCCTGCACTGTGAAGAAGCAGACATCGGGGATCCGTGGCTGCATCCCGCGATCGACCCATACGTCCTTTGCAATCGACCGGTAGACGTATTGGGCACCCCTGATCTAGAGAAACCTGGCCATAAATACTTAACTTGCTGTAGCGCCCCCTAAACGAGAAATGAAACGTTACCCAATGTCTATTCAAATCAATGGGGAGTCTATGGGATGCAGGACAGGGCAGATCCTCCAGAGTAAGACATGTTCTTTGTAACCTCTTTGCCTCCACTTTGGCCAAGAAATGAGGATTCTGACCAAAGAACCTCCTAAGAAATTCCTGATAGGGTGCATGAAGATGGATTTCACTTTAAGAACATAGAAAAATAATAAAAGAAAAAAAATAAATGAAAAAAAATATAATTCTCCTTAGCAAATCCCTTCTTCTTCTTTGCCCTTGATTCATTCGGGTCGGCAATGAGCTCAGGGCATAGGGTCAAGGAGAACAATTGTGTTTTCCAGATACAGCTAAGAGTTAATACATAACGAATGGAAAATCCTTACAGATGTCTCCGTAATTATATTAGCACCCGGATAATGAAACCCAAACATTTGTCTTGTCAAGACGATCTAAAAATAGTCAGCGACTACGTTAATGCGTCACCAATTAACCATTCGAAGGGAATCTAATGTTACAATCCTTCTGCGCCGTGACTACAAACACTATGCTTAACTATGTACCACCTCAATGTACCGTCTTATAGGAGACCTTTCACCGCCTCCAACTCTTTACGTCCCTCCATAGGCAGCATGCCACTGATTCTGGCACAGTTGGAATTTTTTCTCTAGCCCCCACCGTTCCTGAGATATCATTTCTGTTATTTTCAGCACTCACTATGGTCATTAGGCTCTCTACTGTTAAGTGGGCGGTCCCAGACTACTACTTAGGACCGCCCACCTTACTGTAGAGAGCCTAATTAGCAATGCTGAAACTCAGAGAGGCATTGCTCAGGAACGGTAGGGGCTAGAGTGAAAATTCAAACTGTGCAGGAATCAGGAGAATGGAGCCTATGGAGGTTGTAAAGAGTTGGAGTTGGTGGAGGTGGTGAAAAATCCTCCTTAAAGGGATATGACCATATAAGTTTATTGTAGTATTTCTCCTTTATATATATATATATATATATATATATATATATATATATATATATATGTAACTTTGTTGCCAAAAGCTGTTACGGAGACACGTAGGTCTTAAAGGTGATGTCCATTTCCAAAAGATCCTCCAACTTGCAACCTTATATTTGTTACATTTGTTATATTTTTTCAATCCTAATTTAAAGGAAATTACTGAAGCCCACAAGCTCAGAAGTCACTTTAAGATGTAAGAAACCCTATCTAGAACATCGGATTACCGAGAAGAACAAGTAAAATTCTAGAGAAGTCACAGTTCTCGAGACCTTGTCTTCACGCTACTCTAATAAATTAATGTGCCATTGGTACGGCTCACCTGTAGCCCCCCGGGTCTGGGCTGAACACTTGATAGAAGGTCTGTGCTACTTCACCACTTTGCTTTATTTATCCATAACCGAGTTATATAACATTACAGAGGACGGATCCTGAGACTCTCCATTATAAGTCCAGGCTCTACTAATCGATGTGACACGAGAAGAAGCATGGACGCCGTGATTATATCACAAAACTATGCTGGAAAGTATGACAAGTGGGGCAGATGTAGCAGAGGTGAGATTGTCATCTGGCGATAGAATGAGTTACCGTTTGAGAGCACTGATACATTCGTATCGGAGTTGGGCTATGCGACAGATTCTGCCTAAAATAGATAGAGGATGTCATTCTCTGTGGACTCTTCAGTTCAGTCTTCACGGAAACTTGCAGGAGAACCGTAATAATATTTGCTAGACACGTCTCTCGAGCTCTGGCCATCATTACTAGTAAAATAAGGGGCGATTATACTGTGTATGGAGGAATTAAGGGGCATTATACTGTGTGTGGGGGGAACCAAGGGGGCAGTATATTGTGTGGGGGCACTCAGGGGGAAGTATACTGTGTGTGGGGGAACAAATGGGGCAATATACTTTGCATGGTAGCACTAAGGAGGCAGTATACTGTATATAGGGCACTCAGGGGTAGCATACTGTATGTGGTGTCACTAAGTTGATAGGAAACCATGTTGTCTAGGTGCTAGGGGGTAGTATTAGGGAGGCCCTCCGACATAATTTTGCTTGAGGCTCTAGCAGTGCCAAATTCACCACGTCATCAGGGCATGCACTACTCTGTAGTAAGGAGCTGTATGGGATTTATGTATTGCCATAGATAGGGGCTCAAATGTGCTTGATCCTTAAAGGGGCTGCAATTTTTTTGTTTTTGTTTTAAATGGCGCCATTATACCAGCAGTATATGGCACTATTATATCAGCAGTATATGGTACTATTATACCAGGAGTATATGGCACTATTATATCAGCAGTATATAACACTATTATACCAGCAGTATATGGCACTATTATATCAGCAGTATATGGCACTATTATATCAGCAGTATATGAAACTATTATACCAGCAGTATATGGCACTATTATATCAGCAGTATATGGCACTATTATATCAGCAGTATATGGCACTATTATATCAGCAGTATATGACACTATTATATCAGCAGTATATGGCACTATTATATCAGCAGTATATGAAACTATTATACCAGCAGTATATGAAACTATTATACCAGCAGTATATGGCACTATTATATCAGCAGTATATGGCATTATTATATCAGCAGTATATGGCACAATTATATCAGCAGTATATGAAACTATTATACCAGTAGTATATGGCACTATTATATCAGCAGTATATGGCACTATTATATCAGCAGTATATGACACTATTATATCAGCAGTATATGGCACTATTATATCAGCAGTATATGAAACTATTATACCAGCAGTATATGGCACTATTATATCAGCAGTATATGACACTATTATATCAGCAGTATATGGCACTATTATATCAGCAGTATATGAAACTATTATACCAGCAGTATATGGCACTATTATATCAGCAGTATATGGCACTATTATATCAGCAGTATATGGCACAATTATATCAGCAGTATATGAAACTATTATACCAGTAGTATATGGCACTATTATATCAGCAGTATATGGCACTATTATATCAGCAGTATATGGCACTCTTAGCATTCTTATATTTCCTAAGATATGATACTTGTACATACGATACAAATACAATAAAAAAAAGAAAGAAAAACATGAACTATGCTGTATATACTGTATATACTCCTGAGCTGCAGCGTGAACAGCAAAATTCTATATCGCCACCTAGTGGTTCCAGCGATTGCTGTTGCTTCTAGCACCAACACGTAACATTCGGGGTAATGGCTGGTAATTGGGGCTCATCATCGGCACATATATGTTTGTATACACATACATGTAATATTAGGATAGGTCATGGATATTTCTATATGTTTCTACTACAGAATTTAACCTCAATGAAGTCCATTAAAATCCCGCGCCAGTCGGCTCTGCTGCATACATTAGTATTCTCCTCATCCACATAGGGTATAGCACTAAATGTGTGAGTGTGTGGTAGTAAGATCAATGGTCGGTGACTAAGCTAATGACATAATAATGATAATGCAGAGAAGGCTTTATGTATACGGTAGGTGCTGCCGAAGCGGGGTGGGGGTGGGAGTGGGGGGCGAGAGAGCATTGCCTCAGATAATAAACCCAATCCCATTATATAGTAATTACGCTTCTAATATTACCATAACACCCGAACGACTTCTCCCACAGTCTATTATACCCCATATCCTCCTCACTATTAATTAAAAATTCTGCAATTTTCACTCTGGCCACTGAGCCTAACCATAAACTAGTTCTATAGAAGTTTTCTTGGAGCTGGCACCTCATTTGCATCACAGACAGGATTACAATAGAAGATAACACCTTTAATAGATAAACCCACCGAGCCATTATTACATCCACTGATGATGTCACTTCCTCTAGATAGACCATGTCTAGAAAATTCTCCCATAGACCTCAGTGGGTTGGCTCCAGATTATTGCTCCCTATGGCCATGATTATGCTGTAAAGTATATCCCTAAATGCTGTTAACAGAGCGGAGTTGAAGCTGATGGTGCAGAGTTTAAATAGCAAAACTGACTGCACTGATTGCTCAGGAATGGCGGGGGCGAGAGAAAAATGCAGTGTCTATTACATTATGCAAAGAACTGGACTTGGAGATGGTTAAAGGGTCTCTTTTAGGTTGCAAGGATACATATAAGTCTTTGCAGGGAACATCCCGAGGTATATACTAAACGGCCGGTCTGCAATCGGTTAAGGACTTTGCAAAAATTAACTTTTTTGACATCAACGCTATCAATGTTCCCACCAGCTGGTAGAGTCGTCTTTAGCAGTTGATTCCTTGTCTTACGTTTCTTATCTCCCGTGTTTTCTCTGCTTGGAAGATTAGAAGAATAGTCTTAAAGTTGCGACTTGGCAAAACTCCAGCCTGTCAAGAATCCAAGTCAATTAGCGAAATCCCCTTCTAGCTTATATTGTGCATTTAATTACTTAACACCCCATCAACGTGGCTCTAATTAAGGCTTGTACCGTAAGACGCATTTCAAGAAGTCTCGACTTGAAAGGCCCCAAACTGCTAGTGTTTCTCTGCTCTGTGTCATTATTTACAGGCCTGAGACTTTTCCTTCCAGTCTCTCCACTTCTTACTTTCCTGGTATTAATTAAGTGCTCAGGAGGTGACATCTAAGAAGATCTTAAGGAGAAATAAGAGCAAACTAATTGGGAAATGTAGGATACGAAACCTGCAGAACGATCCTGCGATCGATGCCGAGGACTCAGGTGGAGTTGTGGTATAATAATGCAGCGCCACCTAGTGGAAAGTAATCATTGATCCTATATCTATGGCGCCAAGCACGTGGGTAAATCTGGAGCTAAAAATTGGGTCCATATATTGGTGAGGACACCTGGACTCCTTGCATGTCAGGAGTCCCTGAATCCACTGTCCTGTACTGTACATAGTAGAGCCATGTCGAGGCCGGGACCAGCGCCGCACCTCCCATGAGGCGACCTGAAGCGACCGCTTCAGGCGGCGCTATGCTGGGGCCCCGGGGGGAGGGCGGCATTTTTGCTGACCTAAGCCAGTCCAGGACAAGCTGTCCTGGACTGGCTTAGCGTCACTGTCTCGGCAGCCCAGCATGGGAAGTGAGCGGTGGATTGGGGTGGCCCTGTGGACACAGCACTGCTCCAGCGGCCGCCCCTCACGCTTAGCAGAGAGCAGGTCCTCTCCCTGCCTGCTCTCCGCCTGCTAACGACGCTCGCTCTGCTTGGCCCTGCCCCTCCGATCGACCCCGCCCCTCCGATCGGTCCCGCACCTTCCGTAATGTCCACCTCAGGCGGCACAAACCCTAGGTTCACCCCTGGCTGGGACGACTAGAACCCTGATGCAAGGGGTCACATCTCGTGACTAGGATTTGACTACAAAATCTGGCTATGTGTAGACTAGATTTTCCTCTCTGGATTGCCCCATGTACATGTAGCCTATAGGTTCTCAAGCAAACCACAGGTTAGTTTAGGATATATGATCAATATCCGATCACTGGAGGTCCAACACCCAGCACCACCACCGATCTTGCTGTTCTAATCAGTTGACAGGGCTGAAAGCAGACGGCTCTCTCCACTGTGTAGTGTTGGTGTCAGGTCACTACATATGGGGTCCTATTTACTTGCTTGGAATATAGTGTTTTGTAGTGTCATTACATCCCACATCCTTTACTGATGATCTAATGAAAAGGCTCTGCTGACTATGTCCTAGTCTACACAGCAAAGCCCCCCCAAAATCTGCAGTAGACAGGTAAAAGTCAGTCTACTGGGGGAAATTCATCAATCCCTCTATGCCAGAAAAGGCATACAGGGATGATAATATGGTGCACATTTGGTGAAGGCTCTTTCATGCAACCCAACCTCCATTCTGTGCATCACTTGCCACATTGTACCTGACACCAACTGTCTGGTGAGTAAAAATAACAAAGTGTTATACTCACCTCTCCTGAGCATCACCGTGGCGTTCGGCATCTTCTTCAGGCTTCTTCCAGCCTCCAGCTGACATCACTGGCTAGTACGCCACATGTGACTGCAGAGGCCCAATCACAGCCCTCAGCGGGGAAAGGCCTGAAGAGGATGCTGAATGCCTCAATGACGTCCAGGAGAGGTGAGTACATTTGTTACTTTTACTCACCTCTCCTGGTCCTCCACTCATTATACTCTGGGGTCTGAGGAGATCCCAAAGTATTATCATAGCACTTCTGGTTTGTGACAACAAGATGAACCGGAGGACCAAACCTCACAAATATTTGTAACAACAAATTTAGTCAGTCCCATCTCTAGTTAGAATGGAAATCTAGGCCAGTTGCCTCTTCAGAAATCAGCCATGTTCTGCGCCTGTCGGGACCTTTATTAAAGGGAACCTTTTACCACCTCAAACGAGTTTGGCTCTTTGCGTTACTTAATATACACTTCTCTAATGATTCCAGCACAGTTGAGATTTTTTCTCTTGTCCCCACCGTTCCTGAGCAATCAATACTGTTAGTTTTGGTGCCTGATATACTATTTAGACTCTGTACTGTCCGGAGGGCGGTGTCAGGGAGGAGCAGACATGGGGTGTGATTCTGAGCTGTGACACTAGCTGCCTCTGATTGGAGCTCTGAATCACGCCCCTCGCGTAGCACCGCCCACATTAAATAGCTCATCAGGCACCAAAACTACCTGTGGTTGTTGCCCAGGAACGGTGGGGGCTAGAGACAAAATTCCAACTGTGCTGGAATCAGTGGAGCGGGGCCTAATAACACATGCTAAGAACTGGTATTGGTGAAAGTGGTGAAAGGTCTCTTTAACCACTTCCGGACCGGCCATAGACTTTATACGTCCGGATAGCGGTTGCCTTGTTCTGACAGGACGTACCGGTACGTCCAGTCAGAACACAGTAGCTGCACGGAGATCGTGCAGCTACTGAAGCTGGGAGCTGGCTCTAACTTCAGCCGGAGCTCCCAGAGAGATGGCAGGGAAGATTTATTCCCTTCCCTGCCATCTCAATGAGCAATGTAGACACGGCTATGGGCGCCGCCATGATGCGGCCGCCTTCTGACCCGGAGGTCACGTGATCCGCTGGGAGCAGCATCTTGCAAGAGCTGCTGGGTCCTACAGGACCCCAGATCAGCTCAGTAAGCTGTGTATACAGTGTGCAGGAGGCTGTATTCCTCCTGGTACTGAGGCTAAATGTACCAGCCCCAGTTATAGGGGAAATCAGCCTCCAGTACAAAAAAAAAGTGATCAGATGTCCCCAAAGGTCCCTTATCACCTTATGGGGACACAATCTGAAAAAAAAAAATATATATATATATATATAATAAAAAAGTTTTTAAAAAATGTAAATAAAATAATAATAAAAAAATAATAATAATACGCTAATAGAACACCGTTATTAAAGGTTATAGCCCCACCCCCGACGACACCATACAAAATAAAAATTACCATAACAGAGAGGAAAAACTATATTATAAAGTTTTTCAGTGACACTTTGTGTTATTAAATAAACAACAAATTATAAATTGAAAACCAGACACAATTTCCCTCCTATTATGTTTATATTTTTCCGGATATAAAAAAAATTAAAACACATTCGAAAATAAAAACAACATAAAAATAAAGCCCTAGGTGTCCCCGAAAAAAGACGCAAAAATTAGTTGACTGAGACATACGAGAAAAATGTTACAGCCCCCAAAACCGCACATACAAAATAAACCTAAAATGTGTCTGGTCCTGGACCACAAATTGGCCCGGTACTGAAGTGGTTAAGAATGGTGTATGAAACGTGTAATAAATCTTAGCGAAAACTGCAAAAACAGTAACAATGTTTTGTCGATGTCAACAATAAAAAAAGTGATAAGTTGTGTCATTGCTGAAGGTTCCAAGGTGTCTTATTCCGATAAGATATATTACAAAGCTTCTTCTATTCTCTTGTACTATTGAGTGATGTCATGTGAATCCCCCGGGGCTGTACATAGTATAGTATATATGAAAAAAAAACAAAAAAACTCTTCAAGTCTTCAGTAGGTGATACCTTTTTTAATGGCTAACTCATAATGATGACAGAATATGACGTTTCGAAGCTTCCTCTGAGCTCCTTCTTCAGATATATCTAAAAACACTTTCTAGAGGCTGCATATTTATAACTGGACACAGGGGTAGGGTTACAGGAGGGAGGGGGGAAGAGGCTTATTACTATATACTTATAACAACAAACAATCAATTGCCAGATCCCAGGTTATCTTAATGGCTGTCTTAATGATTTGTATAAAATGACATAAACCCACGTGAGACGTTAATTCCATTGTCCAGCGTCTGGAATAGGGTCATGGCCTTGTACTCATAAATCAGTCGCTGTTTCCTTGATTTAAAGTTCCCTTTTAAGATCAAGATTTTCATGTCATTGATGATGCTGTGGTCTTCCTGGCAGAAGTGTTTTGGCACGGGAAGATCAGTTCTCTGTTGTTTGATTGTATGGCGATGGGAATTAATTCTCATTCTGAGTTTCTGTCCGGTCTCTCCAACATACAGATTTTCAGTGGAACATTTGGTGCAAATGATCAAATACACTACATTAGGTGTGTTACAGGTGAACGTACCTGGGATTTGATATTCCCTGTTAGAGTTTGGGATCTCTATCCTGTCAGTGGTCAGTATGTGCGGGCAGGTCTTGCATCTCTTCTGTCCACATGGAAATGTTCCTTTGTTAGTTGGAGGTGACAGTGAGCTGCTAATAATCATATTCCTGAGGTTTGGTGGCTGTCTGTAGCACAGCAGGGGGGAAGGGGGGGTCTGAAAATATGGATTTTAGACGGTTGTCTTTCTGCAGTAGTGGATGTAATTTGCGTGTGATTTCTCTCAGCGTCTCCAGGTGGGGGTTATATGTGACAACCAGGGGCACCCGAGTGTTCTCCTGTTTGCAGGGCCGGCTCCAGGTTTTTATGGGCCCTTGGGCGACAGAGCCTCAGTGGGCCCCCTTGTAAAGGAGGCGGGGGAGTCGAGACACTGTGCGTCGCAGATGAAGCGAGTGACGTCATGCAGGAGTGTGGTGTCACCAACGCCATACCTCCCAATTTTTAAAGAGAAGAAAGAGGAGTAAAATGTGGCAAATGTAAAAGGCAAATTTGGCTCCACCCACTTTTGTTGATTGCACCCATTCTCATTCTTTTATCATGTGCGCCCACACAGTACAATCCTCCTACAGTCACCCGTAAATTATATGCCCCCCCTCCATCTCTCCCCCAGTTTCATATACACCCTTCCTTTGCCCCCAGTTTCATGTCCCCCCTCCATCTCTGTCCCCAGTTTCATCACGTTCTCCCCCTTCATCTGCCCATAGTTTCATGTCCCCCGTCTCTGCCCCAGTGTCATGCCATTCTCTCCCCACCCCCTTCATCTTCCCCAGTGTCATACCGTTCCCCCCCTCCCCTTCATTTGCCCCCCAGTTTCATGGGCCCCCTTCATTATGTTCCACCTTTATATTTAATACAAAACAAACACTTATACTCACCTTCCATCACTCACCTTCCATCGATCCCCCGACGCTCCTCTCTCTCACTCCAGTCACATACGCGATTAAAGCTGGAGCTGTGAGTTCAGCTCCTGCTTAGCTGCGGCCCGGCTTGCGTGTGTAGGCGTGATGACGTCATCGCGCCTACACACGCAAGCCGGGCCGGAGCTTTAAAGTAGGAGCTGAACTCACAGCTCCTGCTTTAATCGCGTATGTATTCCAGCTCATCGGCGGACGGATGCCGATGAGCTGAAATCGTGACAGGCAAGTGCCGGGGGGCCCCCAGAGGCTCTGTGGGCCCCGGCACTTGCTCGACTATGCCGTGCGCTGACGCCGGCCCTGCCTGTTTGGTATTGTATTTTAATAACTCCGATCTTGGTATCCTGGTGGCTCTGGTGATTTGGTTATCAATTGTTCTTGGATGGTAACCCTGCCTCAAGAATGTGTTTTTGAGGCCCCCAAGGTGTACGTCCCTATCTGCAGGGTTCGAACATATGCGATGGTATCTGATGGCCTGGCTGTATACAATGGAGTTTTATATGTGTTTAGGATGAAAGCTATCCCATCTTAGGTAGGTAGGGCGGTCAATCAGCTTCCGATACAGCGATGTCTCAATTTTGTTGTCCTGTATCTTGATGACTGCATCCAGGAAGTTTATTTCGGAGAAGGAGTAATTGAGCGTCAGGTTGATGGTGGGATGGAACTGGTTGAATAGTTCATGGAAGGTTTTCAGCTGTTCCTCAGACCCAGTCCAAATGATTAGGATATCATCAATGAAGCGATAGTAGGCCCGAGCCCTAATGGTGCAGGTGGATAGGAAGTCACTCTCAAGCTTGGCCATGAAGAGATTAGCGTACTGTGGCGCCATTCTGCTCCCCATTGCGGTTCCAGTTTGCTGTAGGTAGATACAGTCACCAAAGGAGAAGTAATTGTGAGTGAGGATGAATTTTGTGAGTTTCACCACTGATTCAGCGTTCATACCTCGCTTTTCCATGAAAAACTGGCAGGCATTTATACCGTCCTGGTGTGGGATGTTGGAGTACAGGGATTCTACATCCATGGTGGCCAGGATGGTTCCATCTGGAAGGGGACCTATAGTGGATAGTTTATTTAATAGGTATAGTATGTATGCATACTGCATATATCTTACTATATATATATGTTACTCTTGGTACACTATGGATCCTATACCTAGGTAGGTTTGCAGCACCATACAGTGGCTGTACTACATTCCTATATATCCAAGCCTCAGAAGATGCACCTTTTATCCGTAGCCGCCCGGGGAGACAGCGGAGACGGGCTTTGATCAGAATGATCTGTTACTATGTCAGTGTAAGGTTGTCCCCTTATATCTCAGTTCTAAGAGTTGTTTATAATGAGGACTTGGCATTTTGTATTCATTAGGATAATCAGATGTTTTAATATGTCCGCCAACCGCTGCAACATACCCCCGCTATCCAGCATCTACAGATGTGCTGCGTTACCAGGTGTAAGGAGAACTTAAAAGGAACAGATCACCAATTATTTATTTATTAAATCCAAATCTCCAGTCTGGAGTCGACTCATCGAAGTCTATGGGAGAATTTTCTAGACATGCTCAGCGCAGTGTGACATCATTTATAGTCAGTTGTCCATGTGATGGTGTTATCTATAGAAGTGTTATCTTCTATAGTAATCCTGTCTGTGATGTAAATAAGATGACTGCTGCAAACAAATACCAATTCCTACAGAATTGGAAAATGTCAGTTTATAATTAGGCTTAGTGGCCAGAGTGAAAGTTTCAGAATGTAGTCAATTTTCTAAAATAGATATAATGACATGGAAAATTAAAAATAAAGCCATCATAAAAATATGAATATATATGTTTAATATAAAAACTTGACATAAATATACTAATCCTACTAATATGATAAATGTGAAAGTTTGTGTGTTTGTGAGTTTGTTCCTCAATCACGCTAAAACGGCTGAACGGATTTGCCTGAAATTTGGCACATGCATAGATTGTAACCTGGACTGAAACATAGGCTACTTTTTATCCTGGGAAATCACATGGCTTCACGACCGCTATGAACGAATTTATGTTCATACTAGACTCAAGGACCCTTGATGATGTCATCAAAGGTCCTTGAGCCGTTCTCGGATAGGATAACACTATTGTGTGGGCGGAGCTACACACTATTTTGTGGGTAAACCTATATAGTATTGAACCGGACAGTGTGGAAGCTGTTGAAAATGGAGTCTCATGGAAGGTCAGGACAGTAGAGAATATGCAGACTATGTGTGGGCAAGAGGAGTATATGGGGTGTAGAGTTTGTGTCAGTAAGATGGGGGAATGTGGTGTTCAGGCTCTGATGGTGGGGGGAGAACTGTGGCAAATTTCAGCAACATCCGTTCAGCCGTTTCTAACATAGAAGCTGCTCAGACGCTGACATAAGAAAATCCCTGTAATCCAAATTGCCAGATGTATCAGAGTTTAGGCAGAGCTGTAGCACAGCTGGGTATGCGGTCCATATGCAGAGATGTAGATACAGCTGGGTATGCTGAGCATATGTACAGATGTAGCAGAGCTTAGGCAGAGCTGTAGCACAGCTGGGTATGCAGTCCATATGCAGAGCTGTAGCACAGCTGGGTATGCAGTCCATATGCAGAGATGTAGATACAGCTGGGTATGCTGCGCATATGCACAGATGTAGCAGAGCTGAGATGCGGGAGCAGGCGGATCATGGACAGAAGCAATAGGCTAAATATAGGCGGATCATCGCCAACATCATGCAGATGAAGTCGCGGGCAGGGGCTAGTAAAATATACATTTCATTGGAGCCCATAAGCTTCAAGTTACACATAGTAAGCAATGTAGTGGCAAAAGTTGGGAACTATGAACGGGACCTTTCTTGTTGTCTATGATGTGCCATGCTAAACACTGTGGTCAATTTTGCAGGCATGTTCCCTGATGGCAGAGATATTGGGGGTACTGCGTAGCTCAGTGGTTTGGGGGACACATAGCACATTGGTTTGGAACGTCCCCGTTCACAGTTCAAGTCTATAGAAGAGTATACTCAGGGGTCCTTGATGCTGAGATGTAATAATACGGTGCAGATCAGGAAGGGGTTATGATGGCACAAACAACTTGCTTTGCTGCACTGCTGCAAACAATTTGATGTTACTTTATTAAAAAAAAATAATTAAAAAATTGTTTAAATTTTTTTTAAATAAATGAACATTTCATTTCGAGGCCCGGCATGTCAGGTCACCGTAATCAGACAGCGCCGAGTAAAATTAGATGTCAATCGCTCATCACTCCGCAATCACAGAAGAAACGGCTCCGGTGATTCACAGAAATAATATTTATCAAAAATGACAGATAATTGTAATAATAAATTGCTGAAATCTTGCAAATGCTTTAAGTAAAGCGCACTCCATTTCTCTTCCTCGCTAAATTACTTCTAGTTATTTTCAGCGTTCCGTAATTTTTGGAAATGTAAAAAATTACAAAAATTCAATTTATAGTCTATCGAGGATGGACACCTACATGTATGAGAAAGATATAAAGAAAGGAAGATTTGAAAAATTTGGATAAAATCAGTGTCACGACAATTTTTTTTTTACCCGAATTTTCCCTCCCCCCCACCCGTTACCAAGAACAGCGCCAAACATTGTATAGTGGTTGTGAATGGTATTGCAGCTTGGACTTATTCACTTGAAAGGGATTGTGCTGCAGACAGGTCAAGTGACCGAAAAAGGCAGGGTCTGCTTCAATCAGCTGATCTGTAGGGGACCTGGCTTAACGTGGTGAATGTGCAAAGTGGAGCCCATACAGCGGAAATGCTGCAATTTCCAAAAAGAACTATAGCAAAGTTACATTTACAAAAACTTGTGTGTTTTGAAAAACACAGCATATTAGTTTGTTTTTTTTTCTGCAGAATGGCATTGCTATTTCCTTATATATTGAGTAGGGGGACCATGTGTTTCGCTACACGGGACCTTAGACTGAGACTGGCAATGCAAGGGTCACTATAGTGTATATATATGAATAGACTTTTATAATATCAGTAAATAGGGAATTATATGCATTTCATGTGGCTTTATGCTGCAGGCTGACCGAGAGGATTAATCATATACGACATGTCCTACTGGTGTCTGTGCTAAGAATTCCCAATAAACAAAGCCTGAGAACCGGAGATAAGACGTCTTATATTTATATATGTAAATAACTACTCAAAAGTACTAAGTATACTGTATTGTAATGATGTATAGTATAATAACGTGGGCAGCACATTAATTCCTATAATACCATGAACAACATTTTAAATACTATAATACAATAATATAATTACTATAATACTGCCCCTATGTACAAGAATATAACTACTATAATACTACTCCTATGTACAAGAATATAACTACTATAATACTACTCCTATGTACAAGAATATAACTACTATAATACTACTCCTATGTACAAGAATATAACTACTATAATACTACCTCCTATGTACAAGAATATAACTACTATAATACTACTCCTATGTACAAGAATATAACTACTATAATACTACTCCTATGTACAAGAATATAACTACTATAATACTACCTCCTATGTACAAGAATATAACTACTATAATACTGCCCCCTATGTACAAGAATATAACTACTATAATACTGCTCCTATGTACAAGAATATAACTACTATAATACTACCTCCTATGTACAAGAATATAACTTCTATAATACTGCTCCTATGTACAAGAATATAACTACTATAATACTACTCCTATGTACAAGAATATAACTACTATAATACTGTTCCCATGTACAAGAATATAACTACTATAATACTGCTCCTATGTACAAGAATATAACTACTATAATACTGCCTCCTATGTACAAGAATATAACTACTATAATACTGCTCCTATGTACAAGAATATAACTACTATAATACTGCTCCTATGTACAAGAATATAACTACTATAATACTACTACTATGTACAAGAATATAACTACTATAATACTACCTCCTATGTACAAGAATATAACTACTATAATACTACTCCTATGTACAAGAATATAACTACTATAATACTACTCCTATGTACAAGAATATAACTACTATAATACTGCTCCTATGTACAAGAATATAACTACTATAATACTACTCCTATGTACAAGAATATAACTACTATAATACTACTCCTATGTACAAGAATATAACTACTATAATACTACTCCTATGTACAAGAATATAACTACTATAATACTACTCCTATGTACAAGAATATAACTACTATAATACTACCTCCTATGTACAAGAATATAACTACTATAATACTACTCCTATGTACAAGAATATAACTACTATAATACTACTCCTATGTACAAGAATATAACTACTATAATACTACCTCCTATGTACAAGAATATAACTACTATAATACTGCCCCCTATGTACAAGAATATAACTACTATAATACTGCTCCTATGTACAAGAATATAACTACTATAATACTACCTCCTATGTACAAGAATATAACTTCTATAATACTGCTCCTATGTACAAGAATATAACTACTATAATACTACTCCTATGTACAAGAATATAACTACTATAATACTGTTCCCATGTACAAGAATATAACTACTATAATACTGCTCCTATGTACAAGAATATAACTACTATAATACTGCCTCCTATGTACAAGAATATAACTACTATAATACTGCTCCTATGTACAAGAATATAACTACTATAATACTACCTCCTATGTACAAGAATATAACTTCTATAATACTGCTCCTATGTACAAGAATATAACTACTATAATACTACTACTATGTACAAGAATATAACTACTATAATACTACCTCCTATGTACAAGAATATAACTACTATAATACTACTCCTATGTACAAGAATATAACTACTATAATACTACTCCTATGTACAAGAATATAACTACTATAATACTGCTCCTATGTACAAGAATATAACTACTATAATACTACTCCTATGTACAAGAATATAACTACTATAATACTGCTCCTATGTACAAGAATATAACTACTATAATACTGCCCCTATGTACAAGAATATAACTACTATAATACTGCCCCCTATGTACAAGAATATAACTACTATAATACTGCTCCTATGTACAAGAATATAACTACTATAATACTGCCCCCTATGTACAAGAATATAACTACTATAATACTACTCCTATGTACAAGAATATAACTACTATAATACTACCTCCTATGTACAAGAATATAACTACTACTATAATACTACTCCTATGTACAAGAATATAACTACTGTAATACTGCTCGTATGTACAAGAATATAACTACTATAATACTACTCCTATGTAGAAGAATATAACTACTATAATACTGCCTCCTATGTACAAGAATATAACTGCTATAATACTACTCCTATGTACAAGAATATAACTACTATAATACTACCTCCTATGTACAAGAATATAACTACTATAATACTACTCCTGTGTACAAGAATATAACTACTATAATACTACTCCTATGTACAAGAATATAACTACTATAATACTACCTCCTATGTACAAGAATATAACTACTATAATACTACCTCCTATGTACAAGAATATAACTACTATAATACTGCTCCTATGTACAAGAATATAACTACTATAATACTACTCCTATGTACAAGAATATAACTACTATAATACTACTCCTATGTACAAGAATATAACTACTATAATACTGTTCCAAGTACAATAATATAACTACTATAATACTGCCTCCTATGTACAAGAATATAACTACTATAATACTACTCCTATGTAGAAGAATATAACTACTATAATACTGCCTCCTATGTACAAGAATATAACTGCTATAATACTACTCCTATGTACAAGAATATAACTACTATAATACTACCTCCTATGTACAAGAATATAACTACTATAATACTACCTCCTATGTACAAGAATATAACTACTATAATACTGCTCCTATGTACAAGAATATAACTACTATAATACTACTCCTATGTACAAGAATATAACTACTATAATACTGTTCCAAGTACAATAATATAACTACTATAATACTGCCTCCTATGTACAAGAATATAACTACTATAATACTACTCCTATATATAAGGATATACTTTGTATGATTCAGCTCAAAAAGTAGGACAATTCTATAAAGAGCACATGAAATAATGAAATTTACTTTTGCTTTTTGACCTTTGTATTTCTCATATTTTATCCTGGACATCAGCATTCAGCCATCAGAATAGGACACATTAGTTGGCGGTAATCATCGGTCTCTTGTTTGGTACGGAGTCATTGTGTCAAGCTTTTATTGTTAACAATCTGTTGACATTGCGAAGGCCTCAAAATCACAGGGTCTGCCGAAAAGAATCAGAAACACGAACACGAGAGAAATTAAATAAGGGATGAAGTCGGGGCTGTGTCTGTCATGTGTCTGTCATGTCTGGATGGTTCTATTATTACGGTGTCATTTATTACACATTTAAGAGTTTTCTAACCGAGGCCGATAGATATTTGTCATGTTTTCCATGAAATGTTGAGCGGAGGGAGCGGCGCTGGAATGAGTTTTCAGAGTGCGGGTATAAATGGGGCGCAATTACAGAGCGGGGGAATAAGTTTGTAGCTGGGGGGGCACCATTAATGGGTAAGGACACTTAGCAGCACCATAAGTGAGTGGGGGGGCACGATAACTATGTGGAGAGAACTAAGTTGGCACCAATATTTGGGGGGGCAATATTACTATGGCGGTGATATCCTGTCATGTCATGTGGGTGTTATCCAGTCATGGTCCAATGCTGCTGTCTGTGTATGATATGCTGGTCTCCAGTCAGTGTACGGTGTTATAATGTAGTCATGCTATGGCAGTATTATTTCATCACAGTTTGGCGTTATTAATATTCACCTTTGTTAACATTGACCAATTATCATCACAATTGCTCAAAAATCTGCAAATTTTGGTAAAAATGAGTTACTGTGAATGAGCCGTATTGCTTAGAGCCCAGGACGGTGTGGCGGTATATACCGTCCTGATACAGAAGCTGAACTTGTATACAAATTGCCTTCTATTGAAAGGATTTGGAGACGTGAGGATATTTTTGCATAACTAAAAAATTACATTTACACTACAATCTATTTTTATTGCTTCAAAAAAAATTTTTTTTTAACGAAGAATAGACACTAACAACCTACAAAAAGATGAAAAATCCCGAATTCGGTCAAACGACAAGCTTTGGGCGCCTTCTCTGCGGCTCATCCTTATAATTTATGCCGAATATTTCAATGACACATTTGATCTCTTCTGGCCAGCCTTGACTATAGATCTTTTTTGTACCGCACGCAATGTCACATCACATTAAGGTAAGGACATGAATTACCGATCCGATGACAATCGCTTCTCCTGCCAATGAGCGTCACTGCCGTACTTCATTACTATAAAAGAACTCCATGTCCACCGGAAAATCTGTCCTCTTTTTGTTCCTTTTTGTAAAAAAATTTTGGTCTTCTGTGGGTGTTTTGTAAGCATCTGGTCATCAGGTCAGGGCAGCTTCAAGACCCCATTGCAAACTCTGTATCTGCAGCCTCATTTGTAGTAGCCATATTAGCTTTTGTGGCAGAGGGGCTTTAGGACTCCTTCGGGTGCAACCATCACCTCTGTAGAGTAAGTTTGGTATGGCTAGTGATGAATACAACGTTGAAATCTTCAGCTCACCATAATCAAAGTGGAAAACCTCAAAGCCTGGGATGCAGAGGAAGGCTGTACGGACTCTTGAGAGCGATAGTGATGGAAGAAAGGTGGTAAAAATCCAGTGTCAACCAGGAAGGAGCCACATAATTAGAAGGTAAGTATAAAATTACATTTTTATTTACATATAGATAAAAAGTTGCAAAAAGTAACTAGGTGGAAAAAGACTACTTCATGACAGAGCTACGCGTTTCAGGCATACCATAAGGAAGGGGCGAGTAGCCCTGAAATGCGTGGCCTGAGGAAGGGGTGAGTAGCCCTGAAACACATAGTCCATGAGGAAGGGGTGAGTATCTCTGAAATGCATTGCTTGAGGAAGGGGATTGATGAGCCCTGAAATGCATAGCTTGAGGAAGGGGCGAGTAGCCCTGAAACACATAGGCCATGGGGAAGGGGTGAGTAGCTCTGAAATGCATTGCTTGAGGAAGGGGATCGATGAGCCCTGAAACGCGTATCTCGAGGAACGGGCGAGTAGCCCTGAATCGTGTAGCTTGAGGAAGGGGTGAGTAGCCCTGAAACACATAGGCCATGAGGAAGGGGTGAGTAGCTCAGAAATGCATTGCTTGAGGAAGGGGATCGATGAGCCCTGAAACGCGTAGCTTGAGGAACGGGCGAGTAGCCCTGAATCGTGTAGCTTGAGGAAGGGGCGAGTCGCCCTGAAACACATAGGCCATGAGGAAGGGGTGAGTAGTTCTGAAATGCATTGCTTGAGGAAGGGGATCGATGAGCCCTGAAACGCATAGCTTGAGGAACGGGCGAGTAGCCCTGAATCGCGTAGCTTGAGGAAGGGGCGAGTAGCCCTGCAACACATAGGCCATGAGGAAGAGGTGAGTAGCTCTGAAATGCATTGCTTGAGGAAGGGGATCGATGAGCCCTGAAACGCGTAGCTCAAGGAACGGGCGAGTAGCCCTGAATTGTGTAGCTTGAGGTAGGGGAGAGTGGCCCTGAAACACATAGGCCATGAGGAAGGGGTGAGTAGCTCTGAAAAGTATTGCTTGAGGAAGGGGATCGATGAGCCCTGAAACGCGTAGCTTGAGGAACGGGCAAGTAGCCCTGAATCGTGTAGCTTGAGGAAGGGGTGAGTAGCCCTGAAACACATAGGCCATGAGGAAGGGGTGAGTAGCAATGAAATGTATTGCTTGAGGAAAGGGATCGATGAGCCCTGAAACGCGTAGCTTGAAGAACGGGCAAGTAGCCCTGAATCGCGTAGCTTGAGGAAGGGGTGAGTAGCCCTGAAACACATAGGCCATGAGGAAGGGGTGAGTAGCTCTGAAATGCATTGCTTGAGGAAGGGGATCGATGAGCTCTGAAACACGTAGCTTGAGGAACGGGCGAGTAGCCCTGAATTGTGTAGCTTGAGGAAGGGGGCGAGTCGCCCTGAAACATGTAGGCCATGAGGAAGGGGCGAGTAGCCCTGTAACGTGTAGCTCTATCATGAACTAGTCGTTTTCCACCTAGTTACTTTTTGTAACTTTTTATATATATGTAAATAAAAGTTACATTTCATACTTACCTTCTAATGACGTGGCTTCTTCCTGGTTGACACTGGATTTTTACCACCCATCCTATATGACTAGTGATGGCAACTCCCAGCATGCTTCATGAACTTGTACTGGAGGTCCAAGAAGAACAGAGATAACAGGCACGAAATGCTGAAGGTTGCTTTTCCCTGATAAGTACAATTAATTGTGGCCTCTCACCCTTTAGTCGCCCATGTCCAATTAGGGTAGAGAAGACCTTCCGTAAAAGTAACATGTGAGAGAGAGCCATTAACCCATCATCAAATCCACTACTGACAATAGATGAGGTCACAGCTTACTTGGAAAGGAAGAACAAGACTTTGAACATTTGATAAACTTGCAACCAATACCAAGATTACTCAGATATATCCATCGCCAAACCATGTGGCTGAGGAGAAGCTTCCACAGAATGTTCATCAGATTCAGTTGCACCATCCCGCACTCCATTCCAGGCTTCTTGTGGCTCTATGATCTAGCTTCTACTCAACCAACTTCACCATATTGGGTATCCATCAGTTTTGATCCAATAACTGGGGTTTTATTTTCCTGGTTTTCCACTCATCTCTCATTCCAGGTTCCCTCTTCAGACCTCAGAGTATAATAAGTGGAGGCCCCGGGGAGGTGCAGAAACACGTCCATTCAGCTCTCCAGGGCATCCCTGCGGCCTCCACTGGGATCATCTTCCAGCCTCTTCCGGACTTTGGCTGGTCTAGTTGGACCAATGTGTTTAGTGTTGACTCTGTTGTGCATGACATCAGCCAGAGGCTAGAAGAGGAAACCACTGGCCAGGAATGGTGAGGCAAGTGTTTGCAATGTTGTCACACCTCCCATGGACCTCCACTTATTATATTATTATATTTCATGGGTGACAAACCCCAAATTTTTTTTTGATTTTGGTCAAATTGTTTTCGACCAGAACCAACAGAGAAACATTGCTCCGGCATGTAATCTCAGTAGGGGGCACAAGATCCTTAGCCAACATCGTTGCGGGAAGATTTGGCCTGGATAATAAGTTGTTTCTGGCAGTGTACATGTGTGTAAGTGAACATCAGAGTATGAGCTGGAGTCTGGGTGTCGGAGAACCCAACGGAAAGAACCAAGTTTAAGATTGGAGGAGTCGGAGCCCGGTCAGCGCAGTCCATTTGATACTCCCCAACTTACACAATAAGACCCAAAGTTCCGACGTATTAGTCCAATCAGATGACCTCACTTTAGGGCCTCATTTAGTCAGTTTAGATGTAGAATTGGAATTGACCAATCCAAAAATTTTGAGGTTTTGGAATTTGATATTGAATGAACCCGGGATCGGATCAGTTGGGTTTCTGGTAACTTTTGTGAAGTCTAGTTTGTCAGATGTTGCGTTTCCCATTACTCACGTTTCATCAATGATTATTCATCCTTTTCCTTGCCATCTGTTTTGCGCGTCCCACGTACGGTAACCTGCACAGAAGATAAATGACAAAAACTTGACGAACAATCTGTGGAGTTTTTCATCACAAAAACTTTATCCGCTATGTTCAATTTCACTTGCTTGAGCCCATGATTGATATTTTGGCAGCACAAACACTTTGTCCCGCCTGGAGATCTCGGTAGGAACGTCTTGGACTTATGCTGAATACAGACACTAGTAGAACGCATCGGCTTCAAAAGATAGGAAAATTTGGTGAAATTTTTTTTCCTCCCGTTGATTTCAATGGGAATTCTCAGGCAGAATCTTATTTTTCTGGTAGTTTAATTGAATGGAATGAGAGACAGATTTTCGGTAAAATTGATGGTGGGTTTTGGGGTCAAATTGCAAATTTCTGAAACACCAAATTACAAATTTACTAAAAGGATTATGATTTCATCTTCATGTTTGGTATGCCTGGAAAATTTACAATTTTGGAACATGTTTTAGTAATAAGTTGATCTTCTTAACGTCTTCGCAACATCCGCTGTACTAGTACTAGGTGTTTAAACATGGCAGCCGCTTGGGAGTCGTATGGCCACCATAGCTAATGTCCGTGATTGGTATACCATCTGTAATCTGTATGTGATATGTTTTTGGTACTAGATGTTGGTAAGTATGTACGGAGGCATATTTTACGAAGAGACAGTTTAGTAACTGTGGTGTCATCTGATGAGGCTTTTCGGGGACCCCCATCGAATTTATTCTATTTCATTTTTCAAGTCTGTCCCAAGTCTCAATCCTGGGACCTTGTATCTGTAAGGCAGGCACCCTAATGGTTGAGCCTCGAATTCTGACTAAATCGTCAGCACCTAATTCACTGTGATATACTATACCAGTTCTAAGGGGAGTGCTAGAGGAGCAATTGCCCAGTAGCTGCTGGTGAACCTTGAAAGGAGGGGCATGACAAGACAGTGAGTCCTAAGACTGAACCCATCCCCCATCCCTACTTACTTGCTTCATTGCCCTAGGTGATAGAAGACAACTGGGCGACAGTCCCTTCATAGACATAGGCGATGACACAGAACACAGACAAGACAAACAACAACAAAAGGGAGGTCAGTGAGCCAAGAGATTGGTAATGGTCGAGCAGCGCAGTACAGAATCAAAATCCAAGAGAATAGTCAAAGGTAAAGCCAGAGGTCAGGAATATGTATAGAGATAACAAATAGCAAGGAGTAGATAGTCAGCATGCACAAGGCAATAGCAAGCACCAATACAGCTGTATTGCAATCTATGGCATGTTTTCAATGTAACTACCATGGCATCGGAGTGCTTACATACTCATGATCAGAGACATTTCTGGTCACAGACACTGCTGCCAGGCTATAGGCAGGGCCAGTATAGATGGATGGCAAACCAAGAATCTGCAAAAAAAATGCAGGTGACAGTACAAAGTGATATTAAATGGGAAGTATATGCAATGTAATCTTGTTACCAGACAAGGTATATATAGTAATGATATATGGGCACCATCGGCCAGTGTTATTTGGGTACTATTGTGAGACATCATTTAGGCTTTGTATAGGGTATGTTTAACATAGATATAAACATATGGGTGAAAAGTGTTTACTTTTATTTACAGATTCCTGAACATAATGCAAGTACTATAGTAAAGACTGACACACAAAGTGGAAGGGAAATGGGAAATGAATCATACATAAATATATGACAAGATAAGTGCTGCTATATTAGACACTGAAATTGTAGACATCAAAGTCCGCTCTGCTAAACATCGCTCTGCGCAAAGACAATAAATGTCAGTCTGTGGGAAGACGGTTTGTTACGTTCCGGCCAGAGGGTAATCGTCTCCATTCCCGCGCCCTATTACAGGACATTGTTTGTTTTGCGCCAACTGTGTTTGCAATTAAAAACAGCGGGGAATTTGCTGTGCGCCTTCCCAAATAAGAAATCCAACCCCTCCATGTTAGCACCTCGGGTACGGTATATTGCACCAGGTGAGACTGGCAAATTCAAGGACAAGGACAAGAAGTCAGAAGTATCTTAGCCTATACTTGACTTATTCCAAGGCTTCTCAATGGCTTTTGTTGTGAGTTATCTCCCTGCAGCAAGTTATCAGATTCAAGATAAACTGCTTCATCTGTATAATGCACTAACACAGCTGTATACTATATACGGGAGGGGGTGTAAACGTAAAGGAACACGCCACACAAGACAAGCACAGCAAGGGGCCACACGGTGGCTCAGTGGTTAGCACTGCAGCCTTGCAGCGCTGGAGTCCTGGTGTTCAAACCCCACCAAGGACAAAAAAACCATCTGCAAGGAGTTTGTTTGTTCTCCCCGTGTTTACATGGATTTCCATCCCATATTCCAAAAAAGACATAATGATAGGGAAAAAATGTACATTGTGAGCTCTGTGTGGGGCTCACAATCTACATTTAAGAAAAAAAAAAAGACAAGCACAGCATATACATCGGACAACACATCTGCCCAAATATCACCACACTATCAACCACTAAAACACAAAGCAATGAATACTCACTGCACCAGCAGAATAGTGAGTGCAGCTCTGGAGTATAATACAGGATAAGTAATGTAATGTATGTACACAGTGACTGCACCAGCAGAATAGTGAGTGCAGCTCTGGAGTATAATACAGGATAAGTAATGTAATGTATGTACACAGTGACTGCACCAGCAGAATAGTGAGTGCAGCTCTGGAGTATAATACAGGATAAGTAATGTAATGTATGTACACAGTGACTGCACCAGCAGAATAGTGAGCGCAGCTCTGGAGTATAATACAGGATAAATAATGTAATGTATGTACACAGTGACTGTACCAGCAGGATAGTGAGCGCAGCTCTGGAGTATAATACAGGATAAGTAATGTAATGTATGTACACAGTGACTGTACCAGCAGAATAGTGAGCGCAGCTCTGGAGTATAATACAGGATAAGTAATGTATGTATACAGTGACTGCACCAGCAGAATAGTGAGCGCAGCTCTGGAGTATAATACAGGATAAGTAATGTATGTATACAGTGACTGTACCAGCAGAATAGTGAGTGCAGCTCTGGAGTATAATACAGGATGTAACTCAGGATCAGTACAGGATAAGTAATGTAATGTATGTATACAGTGACTGTACCAGCAGAATAGTGAGCGCAGCTCTGGAGTATAATACAGGATAAGTAATGTAATGTATGTACACAGTGACTGTACTAGCAGAATAGTGAGCGCAGCTCTGGAGTATAATACAGGATAAGTAATGTAATGTATGTACACAGTGACTGCACCAGCAGAATAGTGAGCGCAGCTCTGGAGTATAATACAGGATAAGTAATGTAATGTATGTACACAGTGACTGCACCAGCAGAATAGTGAGTGAAGCTCTGGAGTATAATACAGGATAAGTAATGTAATGTATGTACACAGTGACTGTACCAGCAGAATAGTGAGCGCAGCTCTGGAGTATAATACAGGATAAGTAATGTAATGTATGTACACAGTGACTGTACCAGCAGAATAGTGAGCGCAGCTCTGGAGTATAATACAGGATAAGTAATGTAATGTATGTACACAGTGACTGCACCAGCAGAATAGTGAGCGCAGCTCTGGAGTATAATACAGGATAAGTAATGTAATGTATGTACACAGTGACTGTACCAGCAGAATAGTGAGCGCAGCTCTGGAGTATAATACAGGATAAGTAATGTAATGTATGTACACAGTGACTGCACCAGCAGAATAGTGAGCGCAGCTCTGGAGTATAATACAGGATAAGTAATGTAATGTATGTACACAGTGACTGTACCAGCAGAATAGTGAGCGCAGCTCTGGAGTATAATACAGGATAAGTAATGTAATGTATGTACACAGTGACTGTACCAGCAGAATAGTGAACGCAGCTCTGGAGTATAATACAGGATGTAACTCAGGATCAGTACAGGATAAGTAATGTAATGTATATACACAGTGACTGAACCAGCAGAATAGTGAGCGCAGCTCTGGAGTATAATACAGGATAAGTAATGTAATGTATGTACACAGTGACTGCACCAGCAGAATAGTGAGCGCAGCTCTGGAGAAACAGTGACTCATCTCTGATTAATCCTATACTAATATTATAAATGTTAAAGTTTATGGATTTGGATGTTTGTGGGTTTGGAAGTTTGAATGTTTGTCCCTCAATCCTGCAAAAACAGCTGAACGGATTTGCATGAAATTTGCCACATACATAGATAGGAACCCCGATTAAAACATAGGCTATTTTTTATCCCGGTAAATAACGTACCTACACGACCGCAGTGAAGGATTTTAGGTTTACACAACACTAAAGGACCTGTGATGACATCATCACAGGTCCTTGAGCCATTCTCGGATAGGATCATGCTAGGTAGTGGGCGGAGCTACACGCTATTTTGTGGATGGAGCTATATAGGATGAAGCTGGACAGTGTGAAAGCTGAAGAAAATGGAGTCTCATGTACAATGTGTTAGTGATCGTAAGGCGCTGAGCCCTCATACCCCTGACTACAAATATTCATTTTTGGCGAATTCAATTTGCATCATAAATTTACATGACAATCTGCAGACGCGGCCTCTTCTGGGCTGACACGTTGCATTCTTTTGCTTTTCCTTCTAGTATTTTTGTTGTTTTTGAAGCTTGGCATTTTCTTCGCCTTCTGTTACACTTCTCATGTTAGAATT
This sequence comes from Leptodactylus fuscus, assembly GCF_031893055.1. Classification (NCBI taxonomy): domain Eukaryota; kingdom Metazoa; phylum Chordata; class Amphibia; order Anura; family Leptodactylidae; genus Leptodactylus; species Leptodactylus fuscus. The sequence goes on from NC_134266.1 coordinate 266,357,720, forward strand.
TTTTTCATGTAAGTAGCTGTCAGTTCTTCAGTGTTTGTTGGCTCGGTGTTTGGCTGGTGATCTGGGCGCAGAATAAATTTCAGTTTTCCCTACAGAACATGGCCAAAAGCTGTGACAGTGAGAATTTATCGACAGATATGACAGCGGTAAGCGCCTCATATTATTCATCTGCTCAAAACATCATCAATAAGCCACTGGCACTTTAACCTATTCCTGCCGCAGACATTTTTATTTTTGCATTTTCTATTTTTTATGACGCTTGCCTTCAAAAATAATCTGAATTTTTTTGGATTTTTTTTGTTCATAGAGCTTATTTTGGGGGGCTTATTTTTTGCAGGACAAATTTTACTTCACAAGGTTGCCACTTAAAATTTTTAGGATGCATGGGGAAGTTGGAAAAAAGTTCAGCATGGGATATACTTAGAAAAAAATTTGCATCTGCGCCATTTTCTTCAAGTTTCTTTTATGGAATTCACGATGCAGTAAAAACAATGTTACTTACATTCTTCGGATCAGCAAAATCATATCAATCATATCAAATGTATAGTGTTTATTATGTTTTAATACCTTTCCAAAAATCAGAACGTTTAAAAAATTTACAAAAATTTTAGTCATCATATCCTGACTAGGGTTGAACGATCGTGTTCGGAAAAGATCGGATTCCGATCGGCGATCGAGAAAATTTCACGATCGCCATCGGAATTCCAAACACAATCTGTTTATGTGGGATTGAGATCGGTGATTTTTTTCCCACAATGCTTTGTTTAGCCTTCACAGTGAGTATACGCTGTATACTCAGTGTGAAGGCTCCGCTGCAGTTCCATAGGAATGAATGGAAGCATCCAGCACACAGCCTTAATCCCCTGCGCGCCGGCTGCCTCCATTCATTCGAATGGAAGGCTAAACTAAATTTCTAGCAGCTACTTACCTCTAGAGATGGCTGCTCCGGTGCTCTCCTTCTTCTTGCCTCGCTGCCCCGCCTCCCAAGTTAGTGTTTAAAGTGCTAGGTAGGGTACAGGGCGGGGAGACGTCTCCCCTCCCAGTACCCACCCACACTCTCCTAACCTGGCAGGGAGGGGGCAGCAAAGGGAGAAGAGCAGTGTGGAGCGGCAGCGAGGCGAAGAAGAAGGAGAACACCGGGCACCGGAGCAGCCATCTCTGCAGGTAAGTGGACACCAGGGGGGACTAAGTAGCCAGAGGATTAAAAATAATCCTCTGGCTACTTTAGTGATTCACTACACAGTGTGGATTCTAACAATTAAAGCGTTCAGCTGTTAGATTCCATGCTGTATAGTGAATAGGATTGCTTTTAAAATCCGATCTCCGATTAATAAAAAAATCCCATTGACTTGCATTGGGATCGAGATCGGGTTCGAATGAAAAATGATCGGAAATCGGATTTTAAAATCGATCCTGAAAAGTCAAGATCGGCTCAACCCTAATCCTGACCCCTGTGTAGGGGTATTTTTTTTTTTGTAGGACAAGATGTAGTTTTTATTTATACAATTTTGGGGGAATGTCCAGGTTTTTGATCACTTTGTATAAAAAATTTTTGAGTAGTAAAACTGAAAAACTACCATTTCGCTATTTAGATTTTTAATTTTTTTTTTTTTACCGTTTAAGTGCTCATTGTGTGGGATAAATGTTGGCCAATACAAGTGATACATGTAACAGCATGGGTCCTGTGGCTATGGCTGTTCCCATTGTTTTCAGAATCTAGTCGGAATCTGCTGCTGATTTTGGGGCAGAATCTGTCTCAAAATCAGTGTCAAATTCCTACGTTTGACCACCCCCATCAGTAAGCCCCTTTGGTCCCTCGACAGGTGGCGGTACAATTTATTATTTAGTGTTACTATTTTTTTTTCAAATTTTTTAAAAACTTTTTGTAGCAGTGTTTGTGGAACATTTTTGGAATTACTTTAATAACCTATTTTACTTCCTTTTAGTAGAAAACAGGCTCTAAAGTTCTACCTAGCAACAATGAAACGTAACTGTGGCAGGGAGATCCATCTAGCAGTACTGTATATTGCCAGGGGTTCTGTTAGCTTTCATATGACACCAGAACCACTGTCCTGGGATGAATGAAACTAGAAATACAGCTATGTGATGTGAGCTTCCCCTCTGGCAACTTCTATATTGGTACATATTGGCAATTCAGGGTGAATATGGACCCGATCTTGTTGCCAAGGTAAGGCGTTATGGACATGATCATGTGTTTTTCAGTTTGTGGTGTGCAAACTGACCCATTTGTCTCTATAACCTCATGTACGCGACATTGTATTATTACACTCCTGTGTATGCAGTAGTGAGCTTGGGGCAAAACTCAGAACAAGTCCTTTACCTGTCCATTTTGTGGCCTGGGCTCACTAGATGAAGTACCTATGTAGGCACACACTCTCCCTAATGTGTATGATTATCCCCTGACCCTGGTCTATAGTCTCTTACTCTGCCAAATCAGTATCCCTGCGCTATGCTGAGGAGGTCCAAAAGACCGAAACAGCGCTGTCCATAGCTGGGAATCTGTTCCTTTTGGAATAGAAATACTAATTTGGCAATTAAATCCGCATCATGTTAGTAGGCTTATTAACTGAGTCATGCATGATGTTAAGAAGGCTGCCCTCTAGAGGGTGGCATACAGGGGCACTGTTCTCCTAATTACATCCTGGAGAATAGATTTGCATATTTTTTACCCAGAATCCCTAGCGGAGCAGGAATGACTTGTAAGTCTCCGTACGCCTATGTAGGCACACACACTCTCCCTAATGTGTACGATTGTCCCCTGACCCTGGTCTATAGTCTCTCACTCTGCCAAATCAGTATCCATGCACTATGCTGACGAGGTCCAAAAGACCAAACAGCTCTGTCCATAGCTGGGGATCTGTTCCTTTTGGAATAGAAATACTAATTTGGCAATTATATCCGCATCATGATAGTAGGCTTATTAACTGAGTCATGCATGATGTTAAGGGGGCTGCCCTCAAGAGGGCGGCATACAGAGGCACTGTTCTCCTAATTACATCCTGGAGAATAGATTTGCATATTTTTTTCACTAGATGAAGTTAATGGTTTCATAGAGGCAAAGGTAACAAACAGATGTCAACCATCTCCTGTCCCCTCTGTTTTACTCTAGCATATGTACAAGGTCGTGTTCACGTAGCCTTAGTTAGAGCTGTGCTAGGGAAAACCTTAGAGCCAATTTTCTGCCAAGTGGAATAAAAATAGGTGAATAAAGTATAGGAGATACATGTTCAACAAGCTTACCTCTACACAACGATAACAAAAAGGGAGCAGACAAACCGTAAGAATATGTTTGTAGAAATCCTTATTAGACTATGACAGCTATAAAGTTGCAGCGAAATTTCTCGGCACAGAATAAAGACTCTACATTGGTGTTAGGTCTTCCTTCTGCACACATGGAGACTGTACACAAGTCCACATGGGGCTTCCCCTTGTTTGACCTTTGGAAGCAAAATAGAAAATTCTGAGTAATTGAACTTTTTGTTCCTTGCATCTGCTACGTGTGTTTTTTTTTCCGCTAATAACTTTGATAATTAAATTCCCATCTTGATGTGATCTGCAAGAGCAAATACACTCACCAGCAGCAGCTGCGGATGAATAAATCACAGAATTTCACTTTTTCATACATTTTTTTCTCTTTGCTTTGGCTGATTAGTCAGATCTGAGGATACGGAGAGGTTATTGCCCGCGACTCAATAGACGCTTTACAGGAAAGTCATTAAAACTGCTTCTAAATGAAATGTCAAATGGTGGTCAAGGCTGCGCGGAGATCTTGGTCATGACCCCCATCACACGAGCAAAGTGTTGTGCTTGAGTCGGCCTGAAAATTGCTAATTATTATCATTATTATATATTTTATTGCCATGGTGCTTATAGTCAGACCCCAGAGTATAATAGGTGGAGGCCCAAGGGGAGGTGCAAAAATATCAAAAAAACATTGATATTCCCCCTCCCTGCTCGATGAAGTCACATGCTCCCTCAGCGGTCACTTGGGCATGCCGAGTGTTTTTGTCAGGATCCTATGCCAGGGATGTCCTATAGGTTACATGAGCTCTGGTGAGCATGGGTGGGGTCTCTGTATATTGTGTTACCACCCACTTGGCTAATAGACCTTAATTTGCCTCAACATGAAAAGGGCTTATAGTTTTGGAATAGCTGAACAGATTTGGATAAACAAAGCATTAAAACACTCAGGCCGACAGCGCCGATCAGATGAGGAATATCATTGGGCTTTTCAGACCTGTTGACTAGGTCTTCTCTAAAGGGAGTCTACCACCTCCCCGAAGCCACAAACTTACAGAGCACATTAGAGCGATACCTTGGTTATTTATATCACTTTTGTAGATTTGGATAAAAACAACCTTAAAGTTATATGTCAATGAGGCAGTGGGTGCACCAGGGCGTTCAACAACCTGGGCCACTGTTGTTGCTGCTCAGACCCCTATCCTCTCCACCATGTGCCATGGGAGTTAATCTTCCCCATTGCCCATCCCACAGCAAGACCAGTCCATCCTCCAGTGCACCTACTGCCTCATTTCAAGAAGGAGGGTGGGAAACACAGTAGAATTTGGCACAAAGTTGTCTTGGTTGTGTGAAGGATCCTCAGGCTGGAGCAGACAAGGATGACATGGGACAATCACTGTGTGAGACCTCATTCGGATGTCCATAAAGCATGGTCGTGGACTGTCTTTGCCTACATGATGTTTTTTTCACAGACCAAAAGAGACATTCAGTTGTTAGGTGGTAGGAGTCACCAATCTTTGGTGGGTAACTAGTTTAGGTCCTTATGGGAGATTGTCCTGTACACCAGGTTGCGTCCATCGGGCAGTGTCCTTTTGGCACCTCTCGGTGTACTGTTTTCATACTACAATCTGAGACCCTGAAATCACATTGAGTATGAAAACTCTGATAAAAGAGAGCGGTCCGGGTTTTCCATCCAGACCTTCTGCCATTCTGTCCATGTGGAGCCGGTTTCTGAAGGCTAGCATTGGCGAATCCATTGCATTGTGTTGCGTTCCTGTCATCTGTATTACTGATGTTGATTCTGACTATTCTTTACTCGTGAGCAACCCATATTATGCTGAACACCATCTACCTAAGTAAACTCTGGTGATCAAGACCGTTTTAACACATTGGAAGGCCCTAAGTGGGACCTCCATCACCATCACCTAGAAATACCTAACCTGCCAAAATGATAATGCTCCATCAATGCCCCCTCATGATATAATGCATCTTAGTGGCTCTAACACAGTATATTGGCTCAATAGTGGGCCCATAAAATATTCCCACTGTAATGTTCCCCTCCAGGTTTCTCCCCACAGATTAATGTCCACCTCCAAGTTTCCACCACCAAGACAGCGGCCGGGGGGTGAAGCAGGAAGCAGACGGCTACCTACTTCATCACTGCTTCAACTCATTAGTGTCTTGTGGATGCCGATGAGAAGGGGTAGCTCGGACCCACTGCCTTGGACAACGAGTCAACAAATGCAGGACTATCCCACTGTCCAAAGGGGGCCCCCGCTACCATAGGGCCCGCTGCAAGTGCAACGTTGGCCCTATAGTAGACAATACATCTGTGTTATTACTTGACTGCAACTTCTCTACATTGTACAAGTGGGGAGATCAGCCAAGTTGGTCTTGGGTAGATCAAAGTAGAGGAAGATGAGACAATTCTGGGGGGTCCCTCTGCTACATAAAGTATACCCCTACTCCAAACGGCATCTGATATTTAAGGCCATTACTAATTTTGCATTGGGGTCCAAGAGCTTCACATTAGGCTTCTGGTTCAAGTTCTGACTATTCTACAAGAAGTCTATTCCTTTCTTCTCTTTGGAGAACAATTACTGTATTACTTCATTGTAGGTGACCTCAATGCCCGAGAGCATGCTGGGAGTTGTAGTTTCAGTTGGAGAAGCGCTGCTTAGTCCTCCGTCTACAAAGTCTTTTTAAGAGAAGCCATAAAATCTGATGAATATCGCCAAACGAACAGATCTAAAGTGATTTCCCGCAGAGTTGACGCGGCTTCAATTAGCTCTACATTTTATGAGTAAATATCTGGCGCTTTACTCTGAAGATTTTATATGTAAACTAACAAGCAAGTAGGATGTAGAACATCTTGTACATGACCTTAAGCTAAAGAGAAGTGTAGTCTATGAATATGCATAAGATCTCTACACGAAGCTGCAGGGCTTTGAGAGGAAGAATTTGTACAATGATGCAACAAGTTAGATTTTCTCATCTTCTTTTATGACTTCTTCTATATCATCTACATAGAGATGCGAAGTCTCAGGCACCAGTGACTTCCATACCTTGGGCCATACCATAAAACCTAGGTCCCCAGAGCAATCTATATGTATTGTTCAGTTGAATATGATATGTGAACCCTTAAGGGCTCTGCATAGGAGGCCCATACTGGTCCTGTTCACATATATATTTGCACCGCAGAACGCAGATACGCCTGAGAAGTGGCATGAAGGAAATTCTAAATAGTGAACATATGCCCTATCCATTTAAATAGGGCACACCCCAACTTTAGGCACCCTTAACAAATATGGACCTCAAGGAGGATCGCCTACATTAATACAGACCCCAAAGACCCTCAATAAAATTCAACACCCAACCAGATCCCCAGTGGACCACAGGCAATGTATGGTTCCCCAGTGGACCTACAGGCAATGTATGGTTCCCCAGTGGCCCAAAAAAGTTTAATACTCACCAGTGGCGCCCACATTATAATGTGACCCAGATACCAAATAATGATCTTTAGGGGCTCCTACGGATGCTGATAAAGAATCCTTAGGGAAGGTGGTGGGGTGGGGAGTCAATACTGCAACCCTGTTAGGAATCATTGGTACAGTCCTATGAAAAAGTTTGTGCCCCCCTATTAATCTTAATCATTGTTAGTTCTAAATATTTTGGTGTTTGCAGCAGCCATTTCAGTCTGATATATCTAATAACTGATGGACACAGTAATATTTCAGGATTGAAATGAGGTTTATTGTACTAACAGAAAATGCGCAATATGTATTAAACCAAAATTTGACCGGTGCAAAAGTCTGGGCACCTCAACAGAAAAGTGCCAGTAATATTTAGTAGCTCCTCCTTTTGCCTCTAGTCGCTTCCTGTAGCTTTTAATCAGTTCCTGGATCCTGGATGAAGGGATTTTGGACCATTCCTCTTTACAAAACAATTCAAGTTCAGGTAAGTTCGATATATCAGGGTCCAGTTTCAGACTCCTTACTATAGAAAGGATTCAGAAGAAGAAGTCTTGGTAAGAGATCAGAATTCTATTTATATTTACAAGTTCAGTACAAAGTGACGTCATTTATTCATCTCTTACATATTCTTTACCGTTGGAGTCGTCTCTTACAATTACTTTGGGATCCTTTCTCAGGAGTAGAATTTATACAGAAGTTTTCCTCTTTCCCTCTTCTTACCTCTTGACGTCTCAGACAATTAGAGTCCAGTAGTCGCCGACTTGTCTTATAGTTGTGTATTAGGAACGTTCGGAAGATACAAGATTTACATGTCCTCATTATTGCCTTACATCTAGATAGGAATTCCCATCGCTCTCTATGATTTTTCATCATGATTGAATTTTCGGTCTTGTCATGTAATAGATCATACGAGAGTCTCCTGCTTGACGTAAATTAGACTTATCGTTGCAACCCGATTTCTCTCTCTGTGACTTTATGAGTTAATTATACAGCGACTGGCGACGTCCTGGGGATTGATAGAAAGGGATGAATCATCTCCATAGGTTTCCATGATGGAAAGATGAAATGATGTGTATTAGATAGATGTTACCTCTATACTGACAGCCATGATCCGCTGTCTAATATTGTTTACTCTCTCTTGTAGGGTGGGGATTATTGGTTCTTTTATTAAAAATGTGCAATATCAAAAACAACGAGCAGAGAATTCTACCGCAAGATGGAGTCTCAGTGGTTGTCAACACATGGGATAGAAATGGATCAACCAGTTTGTAATGAACCGAACTTCACCTGAATTTTGGTCTTTGATAAACACCAAATTTTTGGGATAGCTTTAGGTGCACCAACTCAATAGGTGCCCCCCCCTTTTCTGGCTCCCCACAGTACATTATCCCTTTACTGGTCCCCACAGTATATTATCCCTTTACTGGTCCCCACACTGTATTGTCCCTTTACTGGACCCCACAGTGTATTATCCCTTTACTGGTCCCCACAGTGTATTATCCCTTTACTGGTCCCACAGTGTATTATCCCTTTACTGGTCCCACAGTGTATTATCCCTTTACTGGCCCCCACAGTATATTATCCCTTTACTGGCTCCCACAGTGTATTATCCCTTTACTGGTCCCCACACTGTATTATCCCTTTACTGGCCCCCACACTGTATTATCCCTTTACTGGCTCCCACAGTGTATTATCCCTTTACTGGTCCCCACACTGTATTATCCCTTTACTGGACCCCACAGTGTATTATCCCTTTACTGGTCCCCACAGTGTATTATCCCTTTACTGGTCCCACAGTGTATTATCCCTTTACTGGTCCCCACAGTGTATTATCCCTTTACTGGTCCCCACAGTGTATTATCCCTTTACTGGTCCCCACAGTATATGATCCCTTTACTGGCCCCCACAGTGTATTATCCCTTTACTGGTCCCCACAGTATATGATCCCTTTACTGGCCCCCACAGTGTATTATCTCTTTACTGGCTCCCACAGTGTATTATCCCTTTACTGGCCCCCACAGTGTATTATCCCTTTACTGGTCCCCACAGTGTATTATCACTTTACTGGTCCTCACAGTGTATGATCCCTTTACTGGCCCCCACAGTGTATTATCCATTTACTGGTCCCCATAGTGTATTATCCCTTTACTGGTACCCACAGTATATTATCCCTTTACTGGCCCCCACAGTATATTATCCCTTTACTGGTCCCCACAGTATATTATCCCTTTACTGGTCCCCACATAGTATATTATCCCTTTACTGGTCCCCACATAGTATATTATCCCTTTACTGGTCCCCATAGTGTATTATCCCTTTACTGGTCCCCACAGTATATTATCCCTTTACTGGTCCCCACAGTATATTATCCCTTTACTGGTTCCCACATAGTATATTATCCCTTTACTGGCCCCCACAGTGTATTATCCCTTTACTGGTCCCCATACTGTATTATCCCTTTACTGGCCCCCACAGTATATTATCCCTTTACTGGTCCCCACAGTATATTATTCCTTTACTGGTCCCCACACTGTATTATCCCTTTACTGGTCCCCACAGTGTATTATCAATTTACTGGCTCCCATAGTGTATTATCCCTTTACTGGTCCCCAATAATAATAATAATATAATAATAATAAATTTTATTTATATAGCGCCAACATATTCTGCAGCGCTGTACAATTTGTAGGGTTCAGATACAGACAGATACAAAACAAAGAACGTCATTTCACACAATGGGACTGAGGGCCCTGCTCACAAGAGCTTACAATCTATGAGGTAGTGAGGATGACACAAGAGGTATGAGGGGCGGCATTGCTTATACAGTGTTCAGACAATTTTGTAATAGAGGTTGCAGCCATTACAAAAACAAAGCTTTATGGGCCGTCACTAGTAGTGTCCTTTAACATGTGGATAGAGCATGGACAAATATGTTAGGCTGAAAAGGCATCAAGAAGGGTTTGCATTAGGAATTGTGATAGGCCTGTCTGAAAAAATGCGTCTTTAGTTTGCGTTTGAAACTGTACCCACAGTGTATTATCAATTTACTGGCTCCCACAGTGTATTATCCTTTACTGGCCCCCACAGTGTATAATCCCTTTACTGGTCCCAACAGTGTATGATTCCTTTACTAGTCCCCACAGTGTATTATCCCTTTACTGGACCCCACAGTGTATTATCCCTTTACTGGTCCCCACAGTGTATAATCCCTTTACTGGTCCCAACAGTGTATGATTGCTTTACTGGTCCCCACAGTGTATTATCCCTTTACTGGACCCCACAGTGTATTATCCCTTTACTAGTCCCACACACTGTATTATCCATTTACTGGTCCCCACACTGTATTATCCCTTTACTGGTCCCCACAGTGTATTATCCCTTTACTAGTCCCCACAGTATATTATCCCTTTACTGGTCCCCACAGTGTACTATCCCTTTACTGGCTCCCACAGTATATTATCCCTTTACTGGTCCCCACAGTATATTATCTCTTTACTAGTCCCCACAGTATATTATCCCTTTACTAGTCCCCACAGTATATTATCCTTTTACTGGTCCCCACACTGTATTATCCCTTTACTGGCCCCCACAGTGTATTATCCCTTTACTGGCCCCCACACACTGTATTATCCCTTTACTGGCCCCCACAGTGTATTATCCCTTTACTGGTCCCCACAGTGTATTATCCCTTTACTGGTCCCCACAGTATATTATCCCTTTACTAGTCCCCACAGTATATTATCCTTTTACTGGCCCCCACACACTGTATTATCCCTTTACTGGCCCCCACAGTGTATTATCCCTTTACTGGTCCCCACAGTGTATTATCCCTTTACTGGCTCCCACAGTATATTATCCTTTTACTGGCTCCCACAGTGTATTATCCCTTTACTGGTCCCCACAGTATATTATCCCTTTACTAGTCCCCACAGTATATTATCCCTTTACTGGTCCCCACAGTGTATTATCCCTTTACTGGTCCCCACAGTATATTATCCCTTTACTAGTCCCACAGTATATTATCCCTTTACTGGTCCCCACAGTATATTATCCCTTTACTGGTCCCCACAGTATATTATCCCTTTACTAGTCCCCACAGTATATTTTCCATTTACTGGTCCCCACAGTATATTATCCCTTTACTGGTCCCCACAGTGTACTATCCCTTTACTGACTCCCACAGTATATTATCCCTTTACTAGTCCCCACAGTATATTATCCCTTTACTGGTCCCCACACTGTATTATCCCTTTACTGGCTCCCACAGTATATTATCCCTTTACTGGTCCCCACAGTATATTATCCCTTTACTGGCCCCCACAGTGTATTATCCCTTTACTGGCCCCCACAGTGTATTATCCCTTTACTGGTCCCCACATTGTATTATCCCTTTACTGGTCCCCACAGTATATTATCCCTTTACTGATCCCCACAGTGTATTATCCCTTTACTGGTCCCCACACTGTATTATCCCTTTACTGGCCCCCACAGTGTATTATCCCTTTACTGGCCCCCACAGTGTATTATCCCTTTACTGGTCCCCACACTGTATTATCCCTTTACTAGTCCCCACAGTATATTTTCCATTTACTGGACCCCTCAGTATATTATCCCTTTACTGGACCCCACACAGTATATTGTTTATTTTTTGGTCCCCACACAGTGACGTGTTACTGGATTATTCCAACCAGTAGTGACTAATATTGTACTCGCCCATCCCCATTCCTGTCCAGGTCTGCCTCTGTCTCGACCTTCTGTGCAGTGCCCCCTGAAGGCACCAGCAGATATAGGCCTGGGTAGGAATGGGTAAAATATTGGTCACCACCTGTTGGAATTGTCTAATAGGTAGCAGCTGATTGAAAAAAATGCTACAACGCAAACCATTCCAGCAGGGCCCTCCTGATCTCCAGGCCCCAGGCAATTGCTTGCAATGCGAAATCTGCACCTGTGCAAGTGAGTGCAACTGAATTTTTAAGAGGTGGGAACCTCTAGGTAATGCCAATGAATAAAGCATGGTGTCAGTCCTCTTTATCAGACACATCAGGTAGCAATTTATTCGGCAGGATAGTACAGGATGCCGTATACACCTCCGAGACCTACCGAAGATCGCGGAATTTGGGAAGTAGTTTTCATTCACCTTGTCAGATCTCAGGGTCAGCACAGGTTATTACTGATCCCTCATCCCTAGTGTGAATAACACAATATAGGAAAGCACTTTGCAAGAAAGGAAAGAGCCAGCACGTGGCTTCATTCTGACTTCGGTTTCCTAGTAACACTTGTCCGGCAGTGACTACTTCCAAGAAATCTTCCTGCTGCCTGGTGGTGATTGCTGTGGTTTCATACTTGAGGGCCTCCTTATACCGCCACACGTTGTCTTCATCTTTTTCATGGCTATAATATTCTGTAATACTATATTGCAGAAAATTCTGTAACAGCTTGAGGCGTAATATTAAGCTTTTGTAACAAGAACAAGTTACTATTTTACACGATTTTACCGCATTTCGAACAAGTTTAGATATTCTGCCAGAATTTGGCCATTAAAAAAAATTTAATATATTTTGTTAATGGCTCTTTCTGTGAAATCCTTCTGTCTCCTGTTTCTCTATTAGCATTAGAAATTCTCACTTTGTCTGACGTGGAGTACGAGCAAAGTACAGGGAGACTTCAAACACTTATGTATTGGGCAAAATAAGACTTAGAACTAAGGTCTTGGTGACATAGGAAAGATGAGATTCTTAGCTTTATATGACACCAAGATCACAGTTCTACATGTATTATCTCTAGAGCTATCTACGGTTGAATAAACAGAGGTAATATCTGTGGTAAATGTACTCCTATATACCATACAGACCTGTATATACCTCCATGTCCAGCCGTATCTCATCTTGTATCCAGACTACAGGTGTAACATCTGTGGTAAATGTACTGCTATATACCATACACAGCCTGTATATACCTCCATGTCCTGCCGTATCTCATCTTGTATCCAGACTACAGGTGTAACATCTGTGGTAAATGTACTGCTATATACCATACAGAGCCTGTATATACCGCCATGTCCTGCCGTATCTCATCTTGTATCCAGACTACAGCTGTAACATCTGTGGTAAATGTACTGCTATATACCATACAAATCCTGTATATACCTCCATGTCCTGCCGTATCTCATCTTGTAGCCAGACTACAGGTGTAACATCTGTGGTAAATGTACTGCTATATACCATACAGATCCTGTATATACCTCCATGTCTTGCCGTATCTCACCTTGTATCCAGACTACAGGTGTAACATCTGTGGTAAATGTACTGCTATATACCATACACAGCCTGTATATACCTCCATGTCCTGCCATATCTCATCTTGTATTCATTACAAAATCTCCTTCCTGGTGCGGTATGTTCTTTTGCATTGCGTGTAGAATAAGTATGCACGTCATGGCTGAAGCGTGATCGATCACTTAGGTATGTTTCATTAATGGGATATTTGTCCTGTGCACAGCTATGACCTATACACCATCAGCGAGGACAAGGCTCTCCGTACGAGGAGAAGAACCTCATGAATGAGAGTCATATTGACTCATTCCATTACATTATTATGTGACCTTTGTATCCGCCTGCAACCAGAAAACACGGCTCATCTGAAAATGAAAAGTACACAGCCGGTGGTCATGTGAGATCACGGCCCGTAATCTCTGAATAAATTAATATTTTCTTCCAATTTCACTCAATAGTTTATGACGGATTAAACAACCGCTCCAATAGTGTCTTAGTCTGTCTGCATAAGAGTTCCCACAACCTATTAAATGCCTTGTCCTGCAGATTATTGGAAAGTTCTAGCAAAGGGGATTGCCAAATAAGCAATTGTCAATAATGTAGGTCAATGAAGTAAGAAAAGCATGGAAGTTTTATTTCAGCAACTGCTCCATAATAGTCTGTGGTTGTGTCTGGTACTGCAGCTACACATGAAATGAATGGAACTGAGTTATACTGTAGTACCAGACTCAGCCTATAGACCAGAGAGGCGCTGTATCAGGGAGAAGGATTGTAAAATCTCTACATGAGCAGTTTTATACTATATACTACAACACACAGGAGAGAGAACGGATCCTCTATATACTACACCACACAGGACAGATCCTCTATATACTACACCACACAGGACAGATCCTCTATATACTACACCACACAGGACATATCCTCTATATACTACACCACACAGGACAGATCCTCTATATACTACACCACACAGGACAGATCCTCTACATACTACACCACACAGGAGAGATCCTCTATATACTACACCACACAGGACAGGTCCTCTATATACTACACCACACAGGACAGGTCTTCTATATACTACACCACACAGGACAGATCCTCTATATACTACACCACACAGGACAGGTCCTCTATATACTACACCACACAGGAGAGATCCTCTATATACTACACCACACAGGACAGATCCTCTATATACTACACCACACAGGACAGATGCTCTATATACTACACCGCACAGGAGAGATCCTCTATATACTACACCGCACAGGACAGGTCCTCTATATACTACACCACACAGGACAGATCCTCTATATACTACACCACACAGGACAGGTCCTCTATATACTACACCGCACAGGAGAGATCCTCTATATACTACACCACACAGGACAGGTCTTCTATATACTACACCACACAGGACAGGTCCTCTATATACTACACCACACAGGACAGGTCCTCTATATACTACACCACACAGGACAGGTCCTCTATATACTACACCACGCAGGACAGATCCTCTATATACTACACCACACAGGACAGATCCTCTATATACTACACCACACAGGACAGATCCTCTATATACTACACCGCACAGGACAGGTCCTCTATATACTACACCACACAGGAGAGGTCCTCTATATACTACACCACACAGGACAGGTCCTCTATATACTACACCACACAGGAGAGGTCCTCTATATACTACACCACACAGGACAGATCCTCTATATACTATACCACACAGGACAGATCCTCTATATACTACACCACACAGGACAGATCCTCTATATACTACACCACACAGGACAGGTCCTCTATATACTACACCACGCAGGACAGGTCCTCTATATACTACACCACGCAGGACAGATCCTCTATATACTACTCCACACAGGACAGATCCTCTATATACTACACCACACAGGACAAGTCCTCTATATACTACATCACACAGGACAAGTCCTCTATATACTACATCACACAGGACAGATCCTCTATATACTACACCACACAGGACAGATCCTCTATATACTACACCACACAGGACAGGTCCTCTATATACTACACCACACAGGACAAGTCCTCTATATACTACATCACACAGGACAAGTCCTCTATATACTACATCACACAGGACAGATCCTCTATATACTACACCACACAGGACAGATCCTCTATATACTACACCACACAGGACAAGTCCTCTATATACTACATCACACAGGACAAGTCCTCTATATACTACATCACACAGGACAGATCCTCTATATACTACACCACACAGGACAGATCCTCTATATACTACACCACACAGGACAGGTCCTCTATATACTACACCACACAGGACAGGTCCTCTATATACTACACCACGCAGGACAGATCCTCTATATACTACTCCACACAGGACAGATCCTCTATATACTACACCACACAGGACAAGTCCTCTATATACTACATCACACAGGACAAGTCCTCTATATACTACATCACACAGGACAGATCCTCTATATACTACACCACACAGGACAGATCCTCTATATACTACACCACACAGGAGAGATCCTCTATATACTACACCACACAGGACAGCTCCTCTATATACTACACCACACAGGAGAGATCCTCTATATACTACACCACACAGGACAGATCCTCTATATACTACACCACACAGGAGAGATCCTCTATATACTACACCACACAGGACAGGTCCTCTATATACTACACCACACAGGACAGGTCCTCTATATACTACACCACACAGGACAAATAAACTATATACTACACCACACAGGACAGGTCCTCTATATACTACACCGCACAGGAGAGATCCTCTATATACTACACCACACAGGACAGGTCCTCTATATACTACACCACACAGGACAGGTCCTCTATATACTACACCACACAGGACAGGTACTCTATATACTACACCACACAGGACAGGTCCTCTATATACTACACCACACAGGAGAGATCCTCTATATACTACACCACACAGGACAGGTCCTCTATATACTACACCACGCAGGACAGATCCTCTATATACTACACCACACAGGACAGGTCCTCTATATACTACACCACACAGGACAGATCCTCTATATACTACACCACACAGGACAGGTCCTCTATATACTACACCACACAGGACAGATCCTCTATATACTACACCACACAGGACAGATCCTCTATATACTACACCACACAGGACACGTCCTCTATATACTACACCACACAGGACAGATCCTCTATATACTACATCACACAGGACAGATCCTCTATATACTACACCACACAGGACAGATCCTCTATATACTACACCACACAGGAGAGATCCTCTATATACTACACCACACAGGACACGTCCTCTATATACTACACCACGCAGGACAGATCCTCTATATACTACACCACACAGGACAGATCCTCTATATACTACATCACACAGGACAGATCCTCTATATACTACACCACACAGGACAGATCCTCTATATACTACACCACACAGGAGAGATCCTCTATATACTACACCACACAGGACAGGTCCTCTCTATACTACATCACACAGGACAGATCCTCTATATACTACACCACACAGGACAGATCCTCTATATACTACATCACACAGGACAGCTCCTCTATATACTACACCACACAGGACAGATCCTCTATATACTACACCACACAGGAGAGATCCTCTATATACTACACCACACAGGACAGGTCCTCTATATACTACATCACACAGGACAGATCCTCTATATACTACACCACACAGGACAGATCCTCTATATACTACATCACACAGGACAGCTCCTCTATATACTACACCACACAGGACAGATCTTCTATATACTACACCACACAGGACAGATCCTCTATATACTACATCACACAGGACAGATCCTCTATATACTACACCACACAGGACAGATCCTCTATATACTACACCACACAGGACAGATCCTCTATATACTACACCACAC
Source organism: Leptodactylus fuscus (assembly GCF_031893055.1). Taxonomy (NCBI): domain Eukaryota; kingdom Metazoa; phylum Chordata; class Amphibia; order Anura; family Leptodactylidae; genus Leptodactylus; species Leptodactylus fuscus. The sequence goes on from NC_134266.1 coordinate 266,374,730, forward strand.
AGGACAGATCCTCTATATACTACACCACACAGGACAGATCCTCTATATACTACACCACACAGGACAGATCCTCTATATACTACACCACACAGGACAGATCCTCTATATACTACACCACACAGGACAGATCCTCTATATACTACACCACACAGGTGATTTGTAGGTGTATAGTCCTCACTGAATATTTGACAGGCTATGGCACAGTGCGTGGGGATAATTTCCACATGATTTCTAATGCACAGGGAGGATTTGGACAAATCTGCTTGAAGTTCTTCAAATAACATGATACACATTGTCCTCTTTTGCTCTACCCTATTGCCATGTTCCAATCCCCTCCTGGTTCCCAGCCAGTCCAGCCGATGTGTTGAATGCCCATACACTATAGTCTTGAGTCCATGATTTGAGTATTGTATCAAGATCCTTAAGATGTTACGAGTGTATTCTATTATATATAGCCTTCGTGTCATTTTACGGATACATTAAAATTTCCTTTTCCGTTGTACATTTGCTCTGGGTTTAATACATTGCTATTAATGTAAAGCTTTCCTCTGACAACTCTCCTTCTATCTACAGTCTTCTAATGTCTTTAGAAAGCCGCAAACCTTCAGGCGAGTAAAGAAAGAAAACCATTAATAGGATGTTTATCTCACTATCCTCCTTAACATGGGAGAAACGCACTTCATTTACTACATGAAAGGCAATAATATTACTGTCTGTTAAAGGGAATGTTAAGTAGGACACGAGAGAAAAGAATAGTGAGCTCGACTGGATGACGTATAGAGGAGTGCCTAGTGATTAAAGGGGGGATTATGGAAAATTATAACTAAGTAATAGTATGGAGGATGATGAGGGTCTATTAGTAACATTGTATGAAGGCAAGTAAGAAGTCAATGGGAAGAGAGAATAGAATAAGACGCTCTGTAGTAATAGTGACAATCTCAGATATGTTTACTATCTCTAATTAGAGATGAGCGAACAGTGTTCTATCGAACTCATGTTCGATCGGATATTAGGCTGTTCAGCATGTTCGAATCGAATCGAACACCGCGTGGTAAAGTGCGCCATTACTCGATTCCCCTCCCACCTTCCCTGGCGCCTTTTTTGCTCCAATAACAGCGCAGGGGAGGTGGGACAGGAACTACGACACCGGTGACATTGAGAAATGTAGGCAAAACCCATTGGCTGCCGAAAACATGTGACCTCTAATTTAAAAGAACAGCGACGCCCAGGTTCGTGTCATTCTGAGCTTGCAATTCACCGGGGACGGAGGTTTCCGTCCAGTTAGCTAGGGATCAGATTCTGGGTAGGCAGGGACAGGCTAGATAGGAAGGAGAAGACAACCAACAGCTCTTATAAGAGCTAAATTCCAGGGAGAAGCTTGTCAGTGTAACGTGGCACTGACGGGCTCAATCGCCGCAACCCAGCTTTCCCAGGATCCTGAATGGAATACACTGACAGTGTATTCCCGTATACCCCATATATACACCCCAAATCCCCGTTCGAACGGTGTGCCCCCCCCACCACCACCTTCACCTCAGAAATACCCTGCAAGTCCCCTAAGCAATAGAATTGCGGCTATATACACCCACTATTTTTGCTACTGCCATATAGTGCCAGTTTCTGACTGGGAATTCAAAGAATATATTGGGGTTACGTGCACCCACAATTTTTGCTACTGCCATATAGTGCCATTGTCTGACTGGGAATTCAAAGAATATATTGGGTTTACAAATACCCTCATTTCTTGCTACTGCTATATAGTGCCAGTTTCTGACTGGGAATTCAAAATGCGCAAGGCTCCGGAAAGGGACGTGGATGAGGCCGTGGGCGAGGTCGGGGGAATGGTTCTGGGGAGCAAGGTAGCAGTGAAGCCACAGGGCGTCCCGTGCCTACTCCTGTGGGGCAGCAAGCATTGCGCCACTCCACAGTGCCAGGGTTGCTTGCCACATTAACTAAACTGCAGGGTACAAACCTTAGTAGGCCCGAGAACCAGGAACAGGTCTTTCAATGGCTGTCAGAGAACGCTTACAGCACATTGTCCAGCAGCCAGTCAGACTCTGCCTCCTCTCCTCCTATTACCCAACAGTCTTGTCCTCCTTCCTCCCAAAATTCCCAAGCTTCACAGAACAATAACCCCAACTGTCCCTGCTCCCCAGAGCTGTTCTCCGCTCCTTTCATTGTCCCTCAACCTGCCCCTCCATGTCGCGATTCCACGAACCTAACAGAGGAGCATCTGTGTCCAGATGCTCAAACACTAGAGTCTCCTCCATCTCCGTTCGATTTGGTGGTGGATGACCAGCAACCCACCCTCATCGACGATGATGTGACGCAGTTGCCGTCAGGGCATCCAGTTGACCTGCGCATTGTGCGGGAGGAGGAGATGAGACAGGAGTTGGAAGAGGAAGTGGTGGATGATGAGGACACTGACCCGACCTGGACAGGGGGGATGTCAAGCGGGGAAAGTAGTGTGGATGTTGAGACAGGTGCAGCACCAAAAAGGGTAGCTAGAGGCAGAGGCAGAGGTCAGCAGCTTAGGCGAAGCCAGGCCACACCCGGAATCTCCCAAGATGTTCCAGTTCGTACCCAGCCCCGAAAAACTCCCACCTCGAGGGCACGTTTCTCGAAGGTGTGGAGTTTTTTCAAGGAATGCGCCGAGGACAGATATAGTGTTGTCTGCACAATTTGCCTCTCGAAATTGATTAGGGGCTCTGAGAAGAGCAACCTGTCCACCACTTCAATGCGCCGTCATTTGGAATCCAAGCACTGGAATCAGTGGCAGGCAGCAACGGCAGGACAAAGGCCGCCTGCCGTTCACGCCACTGCCACTGCCTCTGCCTCTGCCACTGCCACTGCTGACTGTGCTGGCGATGCACTCCAGAGGACGAGCCAGGACACCACTTCATCTGCCTCCGCCACTTTGTTGACTTCTTCCTCATCCTCCCCTGTTCCTGTCTTATCTCCTTCTCCTGCACCATCAAAGGCACCATCAGGCGCTTCTTTACAACAACCCACCATCTCTCAGACATTGGAGCGGCGGCAGAAATACACTGCTAACCACCCACACGCGCAAGCCTTGAACGCCAACATCGCTAAACTGCTGGCCCAGGAGATGTTGGCGTTCCGGCTTGTTGAAACTCCCGCCTTCCTGGACCTGATGGCAACTGCGGCACCTCGCTATGCCGTCCCTAGCCATCACTACTTCTCCCGGTGTGCCGTCCCCGCCTTGCACCAGCACGTGTCACTCAACATCAGGCGGGCCCTTAGTTCCGCGCTTTGCACAAAGGTCCACTTGACCACTGACGCGTGGACAAGTGCATGCGGACAGGGACGCTACATTTCACTGATGGCACACTGGGTGAATGTAGTTGAGGCTGGGACTGCTTCCCAAACTGGCCCGGTGTACCTCGTCTCCCCGCCTAACATTCCTGGCAGGGACACGAGAAGAACACCCCCCTCCTCCTCCTCCTCCACCGCCTCCTCCACCGCCTCCTCCTCCGCCACCGCCACCTCCTCCGCTGTTAGATTGACCCCAGCTACGAGTTGGAAACGTTGCAGCACTGGCGTTGGTAGACGTCAGCAGGCCGTGCTGAAGCTGATCAGCTTGGGGGACAGACAGCACACTGCCTCCGAGGTGAGGGATGCCCTCCTCGATGAGACGGCAATATGGTTTGAGCCGCTGCACCTGGGCCCAGGCATGGTCGTTTGTGATAACGGCCGGAACCTGGTAGCAGCTCTGGAGCTTGCCGGACTCCAACATGTTCCATGCCTGGCCCACGTCTTCAACCTAGTGGTGCAACGTTTCCTAAAGAGCTACCCCAATGTTCCAGAGCTACTGGTGAAAGTGTGGCGCATGTGCGCCCACTTTCGCAAGTCGACAGTAGCCGCTGCTAGCTTAAAATCTCTCCAGCAACGCCTGCATGTGCCACAACACCGGCTTTTGTGTGACGTCCCCACACGCTGGAACTCAACGTTTCAGATGTTGAATAGAGTGGTTGAGCAGCAGAGACCTTTGATGGAATACCAGCTACAAAACCCTAGGGTGCCACAAAGTCAGCTGCCTCAGTTTCTCATCCATGAGTGGCCATGGATGAGAGACCTTTGTGACATCCTACGGGTGTTTGAGGAGTCCACAAGGAGGGTGAGCTCTGAGGATGCGATGGTGAGCCTTACAATCCCGCTCTTGTGTGTTCTGAGAGAATCCCTGATTGACATCAGGGATAACTCAGATCACACAGAGGAGTCAGGGATAGCATCCGATCCGTCACAGCTGGAGAGTAGGTCCACACATCTGTCCGCTTCATCGCGTTTAATGGAGGAGGAGGAGGAGGAGGAGGAGGAAGAAGAGTTGTCCGATGATGTGATGGTGATACAGGAGGCTTCCGGGCAACTTCGAATCGTCCCATTGTTGCAGCGCGGATGGGTAGACATGGAGGATGAGGAGGAAATGGAGATTGAACTTTCCGGTGGGGCCAGAGGAGTCATGCCAACTAACACTGTGGCAGACATGGCTGAGTTCATGTTGGGGTGCTTTACAACCGACAAGCGTATTGTCAAAATCATGGAGGACAACCAGTACTGGATCTTTGCTATCCTTGACCCCCGGTATAAAAACAACATCTCCTCTTTTATTCCGGTAGAGGGGAGGGCCAATCGCATCAATGCTTGCCACAAGCAATTGGTGCAGAATATGATGGAGATGTTTCCAGCATGTGACGTTGGCGGCAGGGAGGGCAGTTCCTCCAGTAGGCGACCAAGTTCTCACCGGTCCACACAAACGAGGGGCACACTGTCTAAGGTCTGGGACACCTTGATGGCACCCCCTCGCCAAAGTGCCGCCACGGAGAGTGTCACCAGGCGTGAGAAGTATAGGCGCATGTTGCGGGAATACCTTTCCGACCACAGCCCTGTCCTCTCCGACCCCTCTGCGCCCTACACGTATTGGGTGTCGAAGTTGGACCTGTGGCTTGAACTTGCCTTATATGCCTTGGAGGTGCTGTCCTGTCCTGCCGCCAGCGTCCTATCTGAGAGGGTGTTCAGTGCAGCCGGTGGCATCATCACTGACAAGCGCACCCGTCTGTCAGCTGAGAGTGCCGACCGGCTCACTTTGATAAAAATGAACCACCACTGGGTAGAGCCGTCATTTTTGTGCCCACCTGTGTAAAGCACCCCAACATGAAACTCCATGTCTGTGCTCAACCTCTCCAATTCCTCTGCATCCTCATACTCATCCACCATAAGCGTTGCACAATTCTGCTAATACTAGGCTCCCTCCACCCTGCTTTCCCCCAACTCTGCTGGTTAGAGGCTCCCTCCACCCTGATTTCCCCCAACTCTGCTGGTTAGAGGCTCCCTCCACCCTGCTTTCCCACAACTCTGCTGGTTAGAGGCTCCCTCCACCCTGATTTCCCACAACTCTGCTGGTTAGAGGCTCCCTCCACCATGAATTGGTCCAAACTGGGGTTTTTAGAGGCTCCCTCCACCATGAATTGGTCCAAACTGGGGTTTTTAGAGGCTCCCTCCACCATGATTTCCCCCAACTCTGCTGGTTAGAGGCTCCCTCCACCCTGATTTCCCCCAACTCTGCTGGTTAGAGGCTCCCTCCACCCTGATTTCCCCCAACTCTGCTGGTTAGAGGCTCCCTCCACCCTGATTTCCTCCAACTCTGCTGGTTAGAGTCTCCCTCCACCCTGATTTCCCACAACTCTGCTGGTTAGAGGCTCCCTCCACCCTGCTTTCCCACAACTCTGCTGGTTAGAGGCTCCCTCCACCATGAATTGGTCCAAACTGGGGTTTTTAGAGGCTCCCTCCACCATGAATTGGTCCAAACTGGGGTTTTTAGAGGCTCCCTCCACCATGATTTCCCCCAACTCTGCTGGTTAGAGGCTCCCTCCACCCTGATTTCCCCCAACTCTGCTGGTTAGAGGCTCCCTCCACCCTGATTTCCCCCAACTCTGCTGGTTAGAGGCTCCCTCCACCCTGATTTCCCCCAACTCTGCTGGTTAGAGTCTCCCTCCACCCTGATTTCCCACAACTCTGCTGGTTAGAGGCTCCCTCCACCCTGCTTTCCCACAACTCTGCTGGTTAGAGGCTCCCTCCACCATGAATTGGTCCAAACTGGGGTTTTTAGAGGCTCCCTCCACCATGAATTGGTCCAAACTGGGGTTTTTAGAGGCTCCCTCCACCCTGATTTCCCCCAACTCTGCTGGTTAGAGGCTCCCTCCACCCTGATTTCCCCCAACTCTGCTGGTTAGAGGCTCCCTCCACCCTGATTTCCCCCAACTCTGCTGGTTAGAGGCTCCCTCCACCATGAATTGGTCCAAACTGGGGTTTTTAGAGGCTCCCTCCACCATGAATTGGTCCAAACTGGGGTTTTTAGAGGCTCCCTCCACCATGAATTGGTCCAAACTGGGGTTTTTAGAGGCTCCCTCCACCATGAATTGGTCCAAACTGGGGTTTTTAGAGGCTCCCTCCACCATGAATTTGCCCAAACTGGGCTGGTTAGAGGCTCCCTCCACCATGAATTGGTCCATACTGGGGTTTTTAGAGGCTCCCTCCACCATGAATTGGTCCAAACTGGGGTTTTTAGAGGCTCCCTCCACCATGAATTGGTCCAAACTGGGGTTTTTAGAGGCTCCCTCCACCATGAATTTGCCCAAACTGGGCTGGTTAGAGGCTCCCTCCACCATGAATTGGTCCATACTGGGGTTTTTAGAGGCTCCCTCCACCATGAATTGGTCCAAACTGGGGTTTTTAGAGGCTCCCTCCACCATGAATTGGTCCAAACTGGGGTTTTTAGAGGCTCCCTCCACCATGAATTTGCCCAAACTGGGCTGGTTAGAGGCTCCCTCCACCATGAATTGGTCCAAACTGGGGTTTTTAGAGGCTCCCTCCACCATGAATTGGTCCAAACTGGGGTTTTTAGAGGCTCCCTCCACCATGAATTGGTCCAAACTGGGTTTTTAGAGGCTCCCTCCACCATGAATTTGCCCAAACTGGGCTGGTTAGAGGCTCCCTCCACCATGAATTTGGCCTAACTGGGGTTTTTAGAGGCTCCCTCCACCATGAATTGGTCCAAACTGGGGTTTTTAGAGGCTCCCTCCACCATGAATTGGTCCAAACTGGGGTTTTTAGAGGCTCCCTCCACCATGAATTGGTCCAAACTGGGTTTTTTAGAGGCTCCCTCCACCATGAATTGGTCCAAACTGGGGTTTTTAGAGGCTCCCTCCACCATGAATTGGTCCAAACTGGGGTGTTTAGAGGCTCCCTCCACCATGAATTGGTCCAAACTGGGGTTTTTAGAGGCTCCCTCCACCATGAATTGGTCCAAACTGGGTTTTTAGAGGCTCCCTCCACCATGAATTTGCCCAAACTGGGCTGGTTAGAGGCTCCCTCCACCATGAATTTGCCCAAACTGGGCTGGTTAGAGGCTCCCTCCACCATGAATTTGGCCTAACTGGGGTTTTTAGAGGCTCCCTCCACCATGAATTGGTCCAAACTGGGGTTTTTAGAGGCTCCCTCCACCATGAATTGGTCCAAACTGGGGTTTTTAGAGGCTCCCTCCACCATGAATTGGTCCAAACTGGGTTTTTTAGAGGCTCCCTCCACCATGAATTGGTCCAAACTGGGGTTTTTAGAGGCTCCCTCCACCATGAATTGGTCCAAACTGGGGTTTTTAGAGGCTCCCTCCACCATGAATTGGTCCAAACTGGGGTTTTTAGAGGCTCCCTCCACCATGAATTGGTCCAAACTGGGGATTTTAGAGGCTCCCTCCACCATGAATTGGTCCAAACTGGGGTTTTTAGAGGCTCCCTCCACCATGAATTGGTCCAAACTGGGGGGTTTAGAGGCTCCCTCCACCATGAATTGGTCCAAACTGGGGTTTTTAGAGGCTCCCTTCACCATGAATTGGTCCAAACTGGGTTTTTTTAGAGGCTCCCTCCACCATGAATTGGTCCAAACTGGGGTTTTTAGAGGCTCCCTCCACCATGAATTGGTCCAAACTGGGGTTTTTAGAGGCTCCCTCCACCATGAATTGGTCCAAACTGGGGTTTTTAGAGGCTCCCTCCACCATGAATTGGTCCAAACTGGGGGGTTTAGAGGCTCCCTCCACCATGAATTGGTCCAAACTGGGGTTTTTAGAGGCTCCCTTCACCATGAATTGGTCCAAACTGGGGTTTTTAGAGGCTCCCTCCACCATGAATTTGCCCAAACTCTGCCTGTTAGAGGTTCAATCCACCCTGATTTTCAAAACAAATGTTGGTGCCAACCTCAACTTACTACAAGGGCCAAATTCACTGCTGGTGACAAGCTCTCCTCACTGCAAGTGCCAAATACACATGTTTCAAGGTGTTTTCCTACTGTCAGAGAGGTGGTATTGAGTGTGTAAAGTGTGTAGTTGTTAGGCTGTGATGTTGGGGTAATAGAGGGTCTTTGGTGTGTTAGATGCCCCCAGACATGCTTCCCCTGCTGTCCCAGTGTCATTCCAGAGGTGTTGGCATCATTTCCTGGGGTGTCATAGTGGACTTGGTGACCCTCCAGACACGGATTTGGGTTTCCCCCTTAACGAGTATCTGTTCCCCATAGACTATAATGGGGTTCGAAACCCGTTCGAACACACGAACAGTGAGCGGCTGTTCGATTCGAATTTCGAACCTCGAACATTTTAGTGTTCGCTCATCTCTATCTCTAATCTATCTATCTATCTCCTATCTATCTATCTATCTATCTATCTATCTATCTATCTCCTATCTATCTAATTATCTATCTATCTATCTATCTATCTATCTATCTATCTATCTATCTCTCCTATCTATCTATCTCCTATCTATCTTTCTATCTATCATCTATCTATCTATCTATCTATCATCTATCTATCTATCTATCTATCTATCTATCTATCTCCTATCTATCTATCTATCTATCTCCTATCTATCTATCTATCTCCTATCTATCTATCTATCTATCTATCTATCTATCTATCTCCTATCTATCTAATTATCTATCTGTCTATCTATCTATCTATCTATCTATCTATCTATCTATCTCTCCTATCTATCTCCTATCTATCTATCTATCTATCTATCTATCTATCTATCTATCTATCTATCTATCTATCTATCTCTCCTATCTATCTATCTCCTATCTATCTTTCTATCTATCTGTCTATCTATCTATCTATCTATCTATCTATCTATCTCTTATCTATCTATCTATCTATCTATCTCTTATCTATCTATCTATCTATCTATCTATCTATCTATCTATCTATCTATCTCTTATCTATCTATCTATCTCTTATCTATCTATCTATCTCTTATCTATCTATCTATCTATCTATCTATCTATCTATCTATCTAGCTAGCTATCTCTTATCTATCTATCTATCTATCTATCTATCTATCTATCTATCTCCTATCTATCTCCTATCTATATATCTATCTATCTATCTATCTATCTATCTATCTATCTATCTCTTATCTATCTATCTATCTAGCTATCTATCTAGCTATCTATCATCATCTGTATTTCTCTCTGGCTATATGGCAGAGATCTAATCCTGGCTCTAGGACACTGAGATATTGGCTCCAGTATGTGGATGTGAGTATATTAATTACTAGTCATGTATATTTCTTGCGCCTGCATTCTCTCAGCGCCGGGTTAGGGATTATTACCGCAGTTGTGGCCCCATTATTATTGGCTTTATTCATTATGAGATTACACTGACATGTTGATGGATTGTGCGGATTATAAATGGATTGTTAACGTATTTTATAATATGAATTGCACAAATTTTTAAAAAAATTTTTATTCTCAGTTATAGACTTGCATATGGCACAGACACTTTCCTATTTTTTTGGAATTGTCTGGGCTCTTTATTTTTGTCCCTAGAGGGTTTTTCTGTGATCTATAGAAAAATAGAATCTGAATGTGACTTATTATAAAACATTGGTCATTTTTCCTATGGCTAATGGCGCACTTCCCCTGTAAACCACTAGGTGGCAGACTCTGATTTATAAACCGATCACTGATCGTTCCCTAGAAAGGCGACCAACAAAATAGAAAAGTTGTCCATTATAATCTGACTGATCACACCAAGCGTGAAAATGGTGATAACATGGCATGGGGGTATGTAGCCGAGTTATGATTTATTAATTTTGGAATAAGTCAAATGTATTAATTATGATCATTATTAGTAGTAATGAATTGAAGTTACTGATGCTAGGTTCACAACTGTGACATGGATCCCATTCAGGGGGTCCTATTGGGCATCGTCGTAAAAGAAACCTAATCTGCATAAAAAGCGGTTAACCATATATTTGGTTACATCTCCATTCACTTCTATGGTCTGATAGAAGTGGATGGAGAGGAGGCCACACACAAGCACCATTCACATAAGGCACTTGCTGTCATACTGAATTTTGCAGATCCTTGTGAGACGGGAGAGTCACCATCACACCCCTCATAATTGGACAAACCCAGAAGAGAAAACTATTATTTAGAAAAGGCAGCAGCGGCGGCGGCGGGAGTCATCAGAGGGAAAGGATGTTTTCTAGCATTCACATGACAGATGTCAGCGGCTGTACGGCTGCCAGTGAGACAGGTGGCGGTATGTGAGATGTTTTCTGCACTTGAAGCTTCACAATTTGGAAACGTAAAGTGAACTTGTTATTAAAAATATGAAATTATCTGCAATATCAGTCTGTGACTGCTCTTACCTCTCCGAGAGACTGCAGCTACAGGTGAAGGGAGTCACAATACTAGTATTAAGGTGCCTGACCGAGCAGTATTATAGTAGTTATATTCTTGTACATAGGAGGTGGTATTATAGTAGTTATATTCTTGTACATAGGAGCAGTATTATAGTAGTTATATTCTTGTACATAGGAGCGGTATTATAGTAGTTATATTCTTGTACATAGGAGCAGTATTATAGTAGTTATATTCTTGTACATAGGAGCAGTATTATAGTAGTTATATTCTTGTACATAGGAGCAGTATTATAGTAGTTATATTCTTGTACATAGGAGTGGTATTATAGTAATTATATTCTTGTACATAGGAGCAGTATTATAGTAGTTGTATTCTTGTACATAGGAGGTAGTATTATAGTAGTTATATTCTTGTACATAGGAGCAGTATTATAGTAGTTATATTCTTGTACATAGGAGCAGTATTATAGTAGTTATATTCTTGTACATAGGAGTGGTATTATAGTAATTATATTCTTGTACATAGGAGCAGTATTATAGTAGTTGTAGTCTTGTACATAGGAGGTAGTATTATAGTAGTTATATTCTTATACATAGGGGTAGTATAGTAGTTATATTCTTGTACATAGGAGCAGTATTATAGTAGTTATATTCTTGTACATAGGAGCAGTATTATAGTAGTTATATTCTTGTGCATAGGAGGTAGTATTATAGTAGTTATATTCTTGTACATAGGAGCAGTATTATAGTAGTTATATTCTTGTGCATAGGAGGTAGTATTATAGTAGTTATATTCTTGTACATAGGAGCAGTATTATAGTAGTTATATTCTTGTACATAGGAGCAGTATTATAGTAGTTATATTCTTGTACATAGGAGTAGTATTATAGTAGTTATATTCTTGCACATAGGAGTAGTATTATAGTAGTTATATTCTTGTACATAGGAGTAGTATTATAGTAGTTATATTCTTGTACATAGGGGTAGTATTATATTAGTTATATTCTTGTACATAGGAGCAGTATTATAGTAGTTATATTCTTGTACATAGGAGCAGTATTATAGCAGTTATATAATTGTTTGTGACATTAATGTTGTATTCCTGCCTCGTATAAACTATACATCATCACAACGTTCCAGAACATTACTCGGCTTCTAAATTTATTCCTTATGGTAAATAAGATGAGGAGCACATTTTGTTCCCATCACTAGGAGCCTGTTACCATGTCAGATAAGGGCTGTTACTTTGAACATGAGGCGTGCAAGTTGTCAGGAAAGAACCAGATATAAATTATATGAGTAAGCAAATGTCAATGAGGATAAATAATTGGAAGGGACTGAAGTCACCTCTCATTATCTTCTTGTAGAAGTATCTACCCTCCTGCCACATCCCGCAGACATTGCTTCTTCTAATGAAAGTGATGTTCCTGATGTAATTAATGTAATTGTTTTAATTAGGCAAAGTTATTATTTATTATTCATGGAGCCGCTGAGCACATCTCATCACAATGACGTGTTTTGTAAGGTTTTCTATAGGGGTGCGTGTACATGTTCTGTGCAGAGTAATTTTTGAGCCACTTGAGGCTCCAGGGCATGACTATGACTATGACCTCCTGGCCCTCTCATCTTCTATAGGTCTTTGATATAATATGCCATCAAAGTGTAAAAATGTACTTCTATGATGCATCCTATTCTTCCTTGTTTCCAAAAAATTGGGATGTCCTATAGAACCCTTCCCCCCAACCACTAAGATGATCCAACCTTACGTCTAGTAGAGATGCCAGACAACCGTCCCAAGTTATTTAGGTCTTGCTAAGAGGCACAAAAATAATCATTTATTCCATAGGTGAAACCACAGTTATAGTGAAAAAATGTGTCTTATTGTACATAAATACCCTTACCGGGGCACATATTGACCCTTACGGGTAGTTTGAATTTCTTTATTTTGTGACTACTGCTCATCTTTTTCTTTGCGCAAGTCTCAGTTCCAGCCATCTCCAGGATGCACATTACATTCAGTCACTAGTTATAATGTTTTGTCTTATTTTGCACCCTCTGAAAACTTTAACAATTAAATTCCAAGTTCTATAAGTCATGACTTTCTTATTCGAAGTGTTTAATATTTCATAAAATACCATAAAATGTACATGAAGGTAAAACCATCAGACTTTGATATTTGTATTCAGCACTGTATTCAGTCGTCGCTTTTTGTCTTATGCTACACCCTCTGAAAACTTTAGTAGTTTCCTTATTTCTGCAATTCAAAAGTTTTTGCTTCTGTTTGCACTAGGGCTTCATCCACTACTCAAAGTTTATTGCTACTACTCAATATACTTGTAGATATGAAATGTTTTCTCCTTATAATATACGCCAGTGAAGTGAATTCTGTAATAGCTGTGGATAAAAATACAGTCACAAAATGCCAGGATCGGGGAGAGTCCCATAACTCATCATTCTCTTAGCATTAGTGTTTCATATTATCATATAAAATATACCATTAATCTAAATGGCACAAGGTAGGCAGGGGCCCCAATATACATTTTGCATTGGAGACCAGGAGTTTCAAGTTACAACTTTGTAAGGGGACAAGACCCCCCCCCCCCTTTCAGCCCCTTGTTTCTCCCACAATGAGATCACAGGGACTGATGGATTGCCATGGCAGAACAACCTGGCTGCCTTTGTCTATTGAATATTGAAAGTCTATGTGCAATGTACTGCAATACAGAAATATTGCAGTACATTGCACAGGGCATCCCAGGTTCAAGTCCCCTTGCAGGCAGTAAAAAAATTCTTGCTGTGTTAACCATACTGACATTCCCATCTACTTTATAAAAAAAAAAAGTTGAAAAAAATAGCACAAATCACCAAAATGAATCCCCTCTTCCCAAATAAACTGAACATACACATACAATTGGAACGAACAGAGTAATTTTCTCAATATATATTGCTATGCCATGTACATGAGATCTCTAGCTGTCTAACAAGAGGCCAGCATGGGGTCCTATTTGACCTTTAGTTAAGATTTCAAGGTCATGCACCTCCTAAATTGCAGACCGTTCCTACCAAATAGTTCCCATTACCTTTTGATTCTAAAAAATAACTTCATAGATGGGATTGTCCAATTTCAAGAACTTTTCTCCTGTCTTCAATCTACCAGCAAAATCTATCTACAACCTGGAAAGAATTGGAGGTGCAAAAAAAAAAATCAACATTGCTTTGCCCCATATTAAAAGTCTACAAGGCCGAGATAAGCAATGGCTGAAAGCTTCACATTTCGTTGTGGGCCGATTGGATGGATGCCCATTCGGAAAGCAAACCAGAAAGGACCAGAAGTAGAAGAAATAGGACATTGTGACTATGTGACATCTCTGTCCCGTTTCTTTCCAGCCTCCACCTGCTGAGATAATTGGGGTAAAGTCAAGGATTTGTATTAGTTTCCTAGGTTAAGGCAAGGTCTCAGGTCAAGAGGCACGCCATTGAAAGGCTGTATTCTTCCTCCGGAGCCGGACACAATGCTGAGTTCTCCCACTCTTTCGGAAACGAGACAATGGTGGATCAGTCACATTTCAGTGGTCATGACATCTATGATTCATTGCAACCTTTGTGAACGTTCATCTGGTTTGTTCATGACAGTGAAATTTTCCTATTCTTCTTTATAATGTTGGGAGATGGCGGTTTGCAACCCTTGACCGTGCCAAAGTCGTTTATCAGAACTTCTTTGGTGGTGACATCTAGGGATGGTGAGAACATTCACCACCATAATAGATGATTAGAGTTTGCATGTATTTGGAGATCCTTCATCGATTAGTTTGAACATATTATGGTTACAAAGGGCATCCATCGCTCTGTGGGATCGGGACTGTAGAGGCACTGCTGGGAAATTGCATGCATGCAACCAGGTTCTCCATAAATTTCAACAGATAGCTGGGAATCTAAGCAGTGGGACATCTAAGCAGTGGGACATCTAAGCAGTGGGACATCCACCCTTATTTTATAGTTAGATTGGATAGTCCCATTGGCGAAGCCTTGCAAATGAGCTAGTATCACTGTTGATAGAAGGTATTTTATTGCACATTTTTGTTTTTTTTAATATGTTTGTTGGTTTACATCAGGGTTCTCAAATTCAATTTACCCGGGGGCCACTGGAGGTAGAGTCTGGGTGAGGCTCTATGCAGCCTGCAAAAGAAAATCACTGCAGACCGGCCAGGGAACCTTTACAAGGCTCCCGGCTGTCATGCCAATGTGATGTTGGCCCTGTAGCATGCTCCGGGCGCTAGCGATCATCGGCAAAATGGCCTAGGTGCCTGAGGGCTTAATGCCTCCGATCGGTGCGGGCACCTATCGGAGGCATTAGCGCTGGGTGTCTACTGTGACACCTGGCAGCTATGGCGGCCGCCTGACTCCCGGGTGGCCACCATAGTTAAACGCCTGCCGGGGGCCGCAAACTATCGTCCCGAGAGCCACAGTTGGCCCGCGGGCCGCAAGTTTGAGACCCCTGGTTTACATGGTTGAATATTGACTATAATGGGTTGGCCATGTATGGAGCTGACTGATACATGCATAAGACAATGAAGTGGCATGGTGCTTTCCTAATGTCACTTCACTCAATCAATCACAGGTTCCCCAGCAGTGGGACCTTCACCGATTAGACATTACTGGTATGACCTAGTGTTCTCCTATTTACATTGTAACTAGGACAATCCCAATTGGTTGTAGAGTTGAGTGAACTTGTTAGGATGAAATCAGATTCAACACAAAATTTCCAAAAGTTTTGGAGGATCATCACCCACGAAAATTATTATACTCTGAGGTTTCTTCCCGGAGTATAATAGGTGGAGGTCCACCTCCCGTACCCGTACCAACCTCCCGTACCTCTTCCAAGCCTCCTTGCATCATCTGATGCTTTCTCTTGGTCCTCTTTTGGCCTCTTCATGCCTCATGGATGACATCACTAATGACTGTGCCCCATGTGACCACTGAGGCCCAATTACAAGCCTCAGTGGTGACCCTCAGGTGCATGATGTCACCCAGGAGGCCAGAAGAGGACACGGAAAGAGCAACAGACACTGCAAGGAAAGCCAGAAGAGGTAAGGGAAGGTAAATATTTTTTTTACATCTCAAGTGGCTATCCAACTATTATACTCTAGGGTCTGAAGAGACCCCAGAGTATAATAAGTTCCCTTCAGAAACAAATCTTGGGAATGAACCATCTGAACCCAAAACGAATCTTCAGTGGTTGACCCATCTCTAGTTGCTTGGTTGGTTTCTAGGTTGGTTGGACTTCTCTATAGTTGAAATCATGTTTCACCCCATACTTTTGTAGAGCATATTTTAGAAGATGTATTAACCATTTTTTATGTTCTTACAGATGATCACATAGAAGCACCGGTTCTGACAACAAACCGTAGTCTCCAGTCTGTTCTAGAGGACACCGTTTCACCAGCGTTCGGTGCGACAGTAATCATTATTGTGACTGTGGTGATATCTGGTAGTGCCTATCTTTGTTTCCTGAAGTACATATGTTCTGGATGCTGTAAAGCAACGCAAGTGGTTCCAGTGAGAAGACTTGACCCATCTCGATCAGAAGAACAAGTATAACGGCTCATGGGCCATTGTGAAGATGGATCTTCAACTGGTTGATTTATCTCTAGCCATATTCAATGACTGTTACAAGTGTGGTTGACTTGACCCATCTTGAAGGAAATGTCTACTGGACATGTACTGAAGATTGATCAACTGGTTCAGCGATAGTCTATTTTGATGATTGACCTAAACACTCTTTTGTCCACTCATCCATTCCAATCAGAAGATCAAGTGTCTTGAGGATCTATTTCTAAGGTGGTCATACATTGAAGTCAACTTTAGCCATATAGTACTCGACAGTTATCAAAGACAATGTTCTTGGCCATCTCAACCCTTATCAATCGGAGGGACAAACTTAGTTACTGTCTCAAAAATCAACATCAAAGACGGATGGATCACAGGTGGAGTCAACTTAATCCATTGTATAAGATATACCGAAATACAGCCATGAGTTTTTGTGATTGTCAGACTTGTGGACCAGTGTGGAGAAGCCATATCCCAAGTTCAATTCAAAGGTAGCATGAGTTGGCTAGCAGACACAAGTCATGGTGGAGTTTGGATCTGCTGTACATACATATAGACCTTAGACACAAGCATCAGAAGAACTGCAAAATTAAGTTAAAACTGTGGTTGGTGCTTTCTCATGAACATTGCACAAAGTTCTAGTTTTGCCAAAAAATAAACAAAAAATTGTCACTGAGAATGGGAACATGCAGAAAAGGTCAACCAGGGTTTAAGGGGTTGTCTCAAGGGAAAGTTGATGTCACATCACTGGGATACTCTATCAAAGTCAATTGATGGTGGTCAGGTCGCTAGAATGGGGTGTTGATTATAGTGGGCAAACCATGTGGCCTTGGAAGAGTAGAACTGAGATGACAGGGCCAAAGGTGGCCCTACACATTAGATTAATTTTGGCCCAACTCACCGATTTCAATAGGATCGTCCAAAAATCGGTAGTAATAGCTGTTGAGGGTGTAAGGTCACCATAGGTGGTGGAGTTGGTGGGATTCTAGGATCACAGGAAACAGACTTGTGTTGGACACCAAGGAATAAGTCATCAATGTTTCTTCTAAGATGACCCTAAGTTATTAGGAATGTCTGAAGGAACTTGTCATGAATATGTCTTAACTTCCCAGTGTGAACTTGAAGGCGCCAGCTGTCTTCAGAAGATGCCCTTAAGCTTAAGAAAGAGAAGAATTAAGCGGATAGCTACTTTGCCATCCCCCGAGGAGGACTTCAGCTTCTTTTATTTATAGTGTACTTGTTTTTTTCATAATTTTCAATAAAAACAGTTTACATATTGAAGACAATATCATGTCGATGTTTTTGAAGGTCAACTATTATGGAAACTTAGGACCCTAAATTTTTGTTAGATGAGACCTTCAACACCAAAGGTACCGATACACCTGTCAGTGTCACAGTCCAACTATGTCATGTTTGCATGGCGGTGTCTCATGAAGGCAGATGTGGCGGGATTGGGCGTTGAATTTGACCATTCTGGCAGAAGGATATTCTGTGTTCTGTATCCTGGCCACATCACCATGTCAATTTCTTGTGACATGGTCACAAAATGCATTAGCCATTAGGGTTCAGTGATCGGAATCGGGAAAGATCTGATCCCGATCGGCGATCGAGCAAATTTCATTATCGGGATCGGCTAGAAAATGATTGGAAATCGGATTTTGAAATCTCAAGATTGGCTCAACCTCACTGTATATATAATATACAATTAGGGTTGAGCGATCGGGTTTGGGAAAGATCGGATCGCGATCGGCGATCGAGCAAATTTCATGATCGGGATCGGCAGGAAAATGATCGGAAATCGGATTTTAAAATAGATCCTGAAATCTCAAGATCGGCTCAACTCTACTGGCCATGCTTTCTTTAGTTCCATGCTGTACTTGGAGGTTCTGACCTGGTTCCAACCCCATGTCAAGTAATGGGAAAAAGCCCCCTCCTCACAATTATTTGGGAGTATATAGTAAAGTCAGCCACATAGACCAGGCAATTACTAGTGAAAATAGGAGAGAATCAAGGGGGCAGAGCGACCCGAGGGTTTGGGGGTTGGTGCCCATCATATGACTAAGGGTCAGAAGAACCATGCCACAACCCCATGGTCCACATGAAGTAACCACTGGTGGATGGAAGGTAAATTAACTGAAAAAGGTGTAATAGTGGCAGCAATGCAAAGTCTGTAATGGGGCCCCTAGTCATCTATAACACTGATGTCTTCTATACAACTCCTATAATATCTGTGGTCTTAATCTAAACCTCGGTGGCATCAGATGCATCAATTATTACGAGGCACATTTTGTGCCAAAAACTCTACACCAGGATGAAGCCAATAGAGATTCCAGGTAGAACCTGTACCAATTTTCTAGTGAAAATTATAATAAATGTGATGGCCGCATAGACCGTGCCCGGCCATCCTCCGCTGCTACCACTTACCAAAATTTGCAACTCTTTGACACCAGAAATCTCCCCCCATGCTGTCATATGGTGATCAGTACCAAACTGTATGGTGCCCGTGGCTATATAAATGCCCTTCTCTGTACAGGAGACTTATTCTGCCCCCTGCTGGCTGCACCAATAACACACGAGGATCTGAAGCTGCCGCCAGTAAGACATCTCCTAATATATATCAGCATAAGCCTTCCATGGATCCAGTCTACAGGAATGAAGAGCAGAACCAAAGTCTAGACAGGACAATGTCCCATCTCCGGAATGACCCGTAAACCAGGGGTCGAGTTTTTCAGAGCCCGGTGCCGTGTTTGTAACCTTTCTGCAAAAATTTACATTTTTCGCATTGTATATCTTGTATATTTGTATTCCCTTGTACAGACAAGTACTCGACGGGCAGAAAAGCAGATTTCTATAGCACTTAGCAAGCAAATAACATACACAGCGCTGACTAACACCCTCATTATCACCGCCAAAACCACAAAAGCGTATTTAGTGTAGACGCTGACATGCTGGCGAGGCCGCACCGCGCACTATCCAGGCCCATTATCTTTCTAAGCAGAATGATAATTGCATCAATAAAAGCAATGAGACATTATTTTCCTGTTTACTAATTCCCTGTTCACATGATGCAGAAGTGTCGAGGCTCAGAACTGCATTATAACCTGGGTGACGAATAGAAAAGTGAACGAAAGAAACGGAAATGGAAACCCTACAAGGGTCAACAATGGGGCTGATAATCCTGCATTTCTGCCTATACGGCACATGCATACACTGAATACATACCGCCAGGTATCGGTGCTGTTCAAAGAATAATGTCATCAACTAATCGTAACCATATAATACACATAAATAATGGGCACAACAAGCAGAACGACACACAAAAACTAAGGCAGCAACATAGATTAGATATAAATGATGTTACTATACAGTACATATCAATAATGCTGCCATACAATGCATATAACTTAAAATCACATATGTTACACATAACTAATGCTGCCATACAATGCATATAACTTAAAATCACATATGTTATGCATAAATAATGTTGCCATACAATGCATATAACTTAAAATCACATATGTTACACATAAATAATGCTGCCATACAATGCATATAACTTAAAATCACATATGTTACACATAAATAATGTTGCCATACAATGCATATAACTTAAAATCACATATGTTACACATAAATAATGCTGCCATACAATGCATATAACTTAAAATCACATATGTTACACATAAATAATGCTGCCATACAATGCATACAACTTAAACTCCCATAAGGTACACATACAAAATACTGCCATAGGTTACACATAAATAATACTGTCATGCAATGCACATAACTAAAGTCTCCTTATAGTGCACATACAAATACTGCCATACAGTATACAAAAATAATGATGTTATGCAGTACATATAACTAAAGCCCCCATACTGGACAGCTAAGAAATTTTACCATTCAGCACAAATATCTTAGCCCCTATACAACATACATAAATAATGCTAATATACAGTAAGAATATAACTAATGATGTCCTATAGTACACAAACCTATACCCCTGCAACATTAGTAATGCTACCATATAGTACATATAAAAAAGCTGACGTACAATAAGCAATAATACAGTATATAGTAGAGATGAGCGAACACTAAAATGTTCGAGGTTCGAAATTCGATTCGAACAGCCGCTCACTGTTCGAGTGTTCGAATGGGTTTCGAACCCCATTATAGTCTATGGGGAACATAAACTCGTTAAGGGGGAAACCCAAATTCGTGTCTGGAGGGTCACCAAGTCCACTATGACACCCCAGGAAATGATACCAACACCCTGGAATGACACTGGGACAGCAGGGGAAGCATGTCTGGGGGCATAAAAGTCACTTTATTTCATGGAAATCCCTGTCAGTTTGCGATTTTCGCAAGCTAACTTTTCCCCATAGAAATGCATTGGCCAGTGCTGATTGGCCAGAGTACGGAATTCGGCCAATCAGCGCTGGCTCTGCTGGAGGAGGCGGAGTCTAAGATCGCTCCACACCAGTCTCCATTCAGGTCCGACCTTAGACTCCGCCTCCTCCGGCAGAGCCAGCGCTGATTGGCCGAAGGCTGGCCAATGCATTCCTATGCGAATGCAGACTTAGCAGTGCTGAGTCAGTTTTGCTCAACTACACATCTGATGCACACTCGGCACTGCTACATCAGATGTAGCAATCTGATGTAGCAGAGCCGAGGGTGCACTAGAACCCCTGTGCAAACTCAGTTCACGCTAATAGAATGCATTGGCCAGCGCTGATTGGCCAATGCATTCTATTAGCCCGATGAAGTAGAGCTGAATGTGTGTGCTAAGCACACACATTCAGCACTGCTTCATCAAGCCAATACAATGCATTAGCCAGTGCTGATTGGCCAGAGTACGGAATTCGGCCAATCAGCGCTGGCTCTGCCGGAGGAGGCGGAGTCTAAGGTCGGACCTGAATGGAGACTGGTGTGGAGCGATCTTAGACTCCGCCTCCTCCAGCAGAGCCAGCGCTGATTGGTCGAGTTCCGTACTCTGGCCAATCAGCGCTGGCCAATGCATTCTATTAGCCCGATGAAGTAGAGCTGAATGTGTGTGCTTAGCACACACATTCAGCTCTACTTCATCAGGCTAATAGAATACATTGGCCAATCAGCGCTGGCCAATGCATTCTATTAGCTTGATGAAGCAGAGTGTGCACAAGGGTTCAAGCGCACCCTCGGCTCTGATGTAGCAGAGCTGAGGGTGCACAAGGGTTCAAGTGCACCCTCGGCTCTCCTACATCAGAGCCGAGGGTGCGCTTGAACCCTTGTGCAGCCTCGGCTCTGCTACATCAGAGCCGAGGGTGCGCTTGAACCCTTGTGCACACTCTGCTTCATCAAGCTAATAGAATGCATTGGCCAGCACTGATTGGCCAGAGTACGGAATTCGGCCAATCAGCGCTGGCCAATGCATCCCTATGGGAAAAAGTTTATCTCACAAAAATCACAATTACACACCCGATAGAGCCCCAAAAAGTTATTTTTAATAACATTCCCCCCTAAATAAAGGTTATCCCTAGCTATCCCTGCCTGTACAGCTATCCCTGTCTCATAGTCACAAAGTTCACATTCTCATATGACCCGGATTTGAAATCCACTATTCGTCTAAAATGGAGGTCACCTGATTTCGGCAGCCAATGACTTTTTCCAATTTTTTTCAATGCCCCCAGTGTCGTAGTTCCTGTCCCACCTCCCCTGCGCTGTTATTGGTGCAAAAAAGGCGCCAGGGAAGGTGGGAGGGGAATCGAATTTTGGCGCACTTTACCACGTGGTGTTCGATTCGATTCGAACATGGCGAACACCCTGATATCCGATCGAACATGTGTTCGATAGAACACTGTTCGCTCATCTCTAGTATATAGTAATAATGCTCCAATACACTTCAGATATATAATTCTGTCATTCTGCATGCATTACTAAAACCCCTATACAGTATACATAAATAATAATATATAGTACACATAGCTAATGATGCCATATAGTACACAAACCTAAAGCCCCCATAGAGTATACATAAGTAATGCCACTATATAGTACATATAAATAATGCTGACATACAGTACGCATAACTAAAGCTATAATACAGTGCCATCCTATACAATTAAATATTACCATTATACACAGAACATACCACAACACCAATACTGCCGTCTCAGCCAGTGTATACAGGTATTAATATCAAGGTCCTGGACACTAAAGAGGCCCAAAGGCTCTCGGAGACATGTGAAGAGGACAGGATTATAACTGATGGGTGACGACTGCGAGGTTGTATTGTAATCCAGGAGTCTCTGGTTAAGGCGATAATATAGATGGGAAATACTCCGCATGATAGAAAGAATTTCAAGTGTGTTTTTTTTCCTTAGTCTTCTTCCATGTACTAGTACACAAACAATTCTGCTGCTCCCATATGGTAGAAAGATTCATCTCTTATTCCCGTGTCACAGGGAAATAGAGATATGCTAATTAGAAAATAACGAGAATCCGCATGTTTATCACATCACTTAACCTTGAGTTAGAAATCTGAAAGCAAAAGCAAGAAGTTACTGAACAAATTATATTTACTGATAAGACTCACCAGAAATATTATGTTTACAGCTGTGAAGATCCAGAAGTCAGAAAGATAAAAAGAAAGTGAAGAATTTTTAAAGGAACCATACAAGATTAGAAGTTCTAAAATGTACTAAAACACAACTGCCATTATACTACATTCTGTACAAGGATATAACTACTATAATACTGCTCCTATGTACAAGAATATAACTACTATAATACTGCACCTATGTACAAGAATATAACTACTATAATAATGCCCCTATGTACAAGAATATAACTACTATAATACTGCCCCCTATGTACAAGAATATAACTACTATAATACTGCACCTATGTACAAGAATATAACTACTATAATACTGCCCCTATGTACAAGAATATAACTACTGTAATACTACTCCTATGTATAAGAATATAACTACTATAATACTACTCCTATGTACAAGAATATAACTACTATAATATAATACTGCTCCTATGTACAAGAATATAACCACTATAATACTACCTCCTATGTACAAGAAAATAACTACTATAATACTACCTCCTATGTACAAGAATATAACTACTATGATACTACCTCCTATGTACAAGAATATAACTTCTATAATATAATACTGCTCCTATGTACAAGAATATAACTACTATAATACTGCTCCTATGTACAAGAATATAACTACTATAATACTGCTCCTATGTACAAGAATATAACCACTATAATACTACCTCCTATGTACAAGAATATAACTACTATAATACTACCTCCTATATACAAAAATATAACTACTATGATACTACCTCCTATGTACAAGAATATAACTACTATAATATAATACTGCCCCTATGTACAAGAATATAACTACTATAATACTGCCCCTATGTACAAGAATATAACTACTGTAATACCACTCCTATGTACAAGAATATAACTACTATAATACTACTCCTATGTACAAGAATATAACTACTATAATATAATACTGCTCCTATGTACAAGAATATAACCACTATAATACTACCTCCTATGTACAAGAATATAACTACTATAATACTACCTCCTATGTACAAGAATATAACTACTATAATACTACCTCCTATGTACAAGAATATAACTACTATAATATAATACTGCTCCTATGTACAAGAATATAACTACTATAATACTACCTCCTATGTGCAATAATATAACTACTATAATACTACCTCCTATGTACAAGAATATAACTACTATAATACTGCTCCTATGTACAAGAATATAACTACTATAATACTACCTCCTATGTACAAGAATATAACTACTATAATACTACCTCCTATGTACAAGAATATAACTACTATAATACTTCTCCTATGTACAAGAATATAACTACTATAATACTGCCCCTATGTACAAGAATATAACTACTGTAATACTACTCCTATGTACAAGAATATAACTACTATAATATAATACTGCTCCTATGTACAAGAATATAACCACTATAATACTACCTCCTATGTACAAGAATATAACTACTATAATACTACCTCCTATGTACAAGAATATAACTACTATAATATAATACTGCTCCTATGTACAAGAATATAACTACTATAATACTACCTCCTATGTACAATAATATAACTACTGTAATACTACTCCTATGTACAAGAATATAACTACTATAATACTGCCTCCTATGTACAAGAATATAACTACTATAATATAATACTGCTCCTATGTACAAGAATATAACCACTATAATACTACCTCCTATGTACAAGAATATAACTACTATAATACTACCTCCTATGTACAAGAATATAACTACTATAATACTACTCCTATGTACAAGAATATAACTACTATAATACTACTCCTATGTACAAGAATATAACTTCTATAATACTGCTCCTATGTACATGAATATAACTACTATAATACTGCGCCTATGTACAAGAATATAACTACTATAATACTACTCCTATGTACAAGAATATAACTACTATAATACTGCTCCTATGTACAAGAATATAACTACTATAATACTGCTCCTATGTACAAGAATATAACTACTATAATACTACTCCTATGTACAAGAATATAACTACTATAATACTACTCCTATGTAGAAGAATATAACTTCTATAATACTGCTCCTATGTACATGAATATAACTACTATAATACTGCGCCTATGTACAAGAATATAACTACTATAATACTGCTCCTATGTACAAGAATATAACTACTATAATACTACTCCTATGTACAAGAATATAACTACTATAATACTACTCCTATGTACAAGAATATAACTTCTATAATACTGCTCCTATGTACATGAATATAACTACTATAATACTGCGCCTATGTACAAGAATATAACTACTATAATACTGCTCCTATGTACAAGAATATAACTACTATAATATAATACTGCTCCTATGTACAAGAATATAACCACTATAATACTACCTCCTATGTACAAGAATATAACTACTATAATACTACTCCTATGTACAAGAATATAACTACTATAATACTGCTCCTATGTACAAGAATATAACTACTATAATACTACTCCTATGTACAAGAATATAACTACGATAATACTACTCCTATGTACAAGAATATAACTACTATAATACTACCTCCTATGTACAAGAATATAACTACTATAATACTGCTCCTATGTACAAGAATATAACTACTATAATACTGCTCCTATGTACAAGAATATATCTACTATAATACTACTCCTATGTACAAGAATATAACTACTATAATACTGCTCCTATGTACATGAATATAACTACTATAATACTGCTCCTATGTACAAGAATATAACTACTATAATACTGCTCTTATGTACAAGAATATAACTGCTATAATACTACCTCCTATGTACAAGAATATAACTACTATAATACTGCTCCTATGTACAAGAATATAACTACTATAATACTGCTCCTATGTACAAGAATATAACTACTATAATACTGCCCCTATGTACAAGAATATAACTACTATAATACTACCTCCTATATACAAGAATATAACTACTATAATACTGCTCCTATGTACAAGAATATAACTACTATAATACTGCTCCTATGTACAAGAATATAACTACTATAATACTGCTCCTATGTACAAGAATATAACTACTATAATACTGCCCCTATGTACAAGAATATAACTACTATAATACTACCTCCTATATACAAGAATATAACTACTATAATACTGCTCCTATGTACAATAATATAACTACTATAATACTGCTCTTATGTACAAGAATATAACTGCTATAATACTGCCCTCTACCTACAAGAATAGAAATAACATTTTCTTCAATTTCTGAATTTACAATACCAGACACTACCTGTAGATATGAGTGGCGCTATTTCTAGAGGCTTCAGCTTTTAATTCACAAATTTTCAGTTGCTTTCTCATTGCTTTTAATATTTTTATGACGAGCCCTTAGAAGCCAGTGCAGACAATACTTACAATGAGATCCCGTCTATTCCCGGACAAGAACAGATCTGGTTCTTCATCTGATGCTGATAATAAAAACCAGCGGGAGTGTAATAATGCCGCACTAATGAGAGCTTTTACACTGAAAAGACCGTCACAAAATGTAAGATTAGCAACAATTACCGATATGAGATCTATCAGTCCAGTGCTAATAGAAGCGGCCAATCACTGCTTAAAGGGTCTTTAACCCCTTGTGGTGTGAGTTATTAATAAAATGATTACATTCCAACTAAATAAAAAATTCAGCTATGTAATAATAATAATAATAATAATAATAATAATAATAAGCTGAGATATGAGGTTCTGTTTGATGACA
Source organism: Leptodactylus fuscus (assembly GCF_031893055.1). Taxonomy (NCBI): domain Eukaryota; kingdom Metazoa; phylum Chordata; class Amphibia; order Anura; family Leptodactylidae; genus Leptodactylus; species Leptodactylus fuscus. Next base: position 266,401,439 of record NC_134266.1, read on the forward strand.
CTATACATCTGCTTTATACACTAATGAGACTGAACATTGCACAGCACATCAGAAAGGAATGTCACCATAAGATACTTCTAGTAGATAGGTTAGAATCAATTTTTTAGTCTTAAAGGGAGCGTCACCAGACCCAGCATATCACCCCAGCCCTGCAGATAGATAGGTTACTGTCACCAGAACCAGCATATCACCCCAGCCCTGCAGATAGATAGGTTACTGTCACCAGAACCCAGCATATCACCCCAGCCCTGCAGATAGATAGGTTAGTGTCACCAGACCCAGCATATCACCCCAGCCCTGCAGATAGATAGGTTAGTGTCACCAGAACCAGCATATCACCCCAGTCCTGCAGATAGATAGGTTAGTGACACCAGACCCAGCATATCACCCCAGCCCTGCAGATAGATAGGTTAGTGTCACCAGAACCAGCATATCACCCCAGTCCTGCAGATAGATAGGTTAGTGTCACCAGAACCAGCATATCACCCCAGCCCTGCAGATAGATAGGTTACTGTCACCAGATCCAGCATATCACCCCAGCCCTGCAGATAGATAGGTTACTGTCACCAGAACCAGCATATCACCCCAGCCCTGCAGATAGATAGGTTAGTGTCACCAGACCCAGCATATCACCCCAGCCCTGCAGATAGATAGGTTAGTGTCACCAGACCCAGCATATCACCCCAGCCCTGCAGATAGATAGGTTAGTGTCACCAGACCCAGCATATCACCCCAGCCCTGCAGATAGATAGGTTAGTGTCACCAGACCCAGCATATCACCCCAGTCCTACAGATAGATAGGTTAGTGTTATCAGAACCAGCATATCACCCCAGCCCTGCAGATAGATAGGTTACTGTCACCAGAACCAGCATATCACCCCAGCCCTGTAGATAGATAGGTTATTGTCACCAGAACCAGCATATCACCCCAGCCCTGCAGATAAATAGGTTAGTGTCACCAGACTCAGCATATCACCCCAGCCCTGCAGATAGATAGGTTAGTGTCACCAGACTCAGCATATCACCCCAGCCCTGCAGATAGATAGGTTACTGTCACCAGACCCCAGCATATCACCCCAGCCCTTCAGATAGATAGGTTATTGTCACCAGAACCAGCATATCACCCCAGCCCTGTAGATAGATAGGTTATTGTCACCAGAACCAGCATATCACCCCAGCCCTGCAGATAGATAGGTTAGTGTCACCAGAACCAGCATATCACCCCAGCCCTGCAGATAAATAGGTTAGTGTCACCAGACTCAGCATATCACCCCAGCCCTGCAGATAGATAGGTTAGTGTCACCAGAACCAGCATATCACCCCAGCCCTGCAAATAAATAGGTTAGTGTCACCAGACTCAGCATATCACCCCAGCCCTGCAGATAGATAGGTTACTGTCACCAGACCCCAGCATATCACCCCAGCCCTTCAGATAGATAGGTTATTGTCACCAGACTCAGCTTATCAACCCAGCCCTGCAGATAGATAGGTTAGTGTCACCAGACCCAGCATATCACCCCAGTCCTGCAGATAGATAGGTTAGTGTCACCAGACCCAGCATATCACCCCAGTCCTGCAGATAGATAGGTTACTGTCACCAGAACCCAATATATCACCCCAGCCCTGCAGATAGATAGGTTATTATCACCAGAACCAGCATATCACCCCAGCCCTGCAGATAGATAGGTTAGTGTCACCAGAACCAGCATATCACCCCAGCCCTGCAGATAGATAGGTTACTGTCACCAGACCCAGCATATCACCCCAGCCCTGCAGATAGATAGGTTAGTGTCACCAGAACCAGCATATCACCCCAGCCCTGCAGATAGATAGGTTAGTGTCACCAGACCCAGCATATCACTCCAGCCCTGCAGATAGATAGGTTACTGTCACCAGACCCAGCACATCACCCCAGCCCTGCAGATAGATAGGTTACTGTCACCAGACCCAGCATATCACCCCAGCCCTGTAGATAGATAGGTTATTGTCACCAGAACCAGCATATCACCCCAGCCCTGCAGATAGATAGGTTAGTGTCACCAGACTCAGCATATCACCCCAGCCCTGCAGATAGATAGGTTACTGTCACCAGACCCAGCATATCACCCCAGCCCTTCAGATAGATAGGTTACTGTCACCAGACCCAGCATATCACCCCAGCCCCTGCAGATAGATAGTTTAGTGTCACCAGACTCAGCTTATCACCCCAGCCCTGCAGATAGATAGGTTACTGTCACCAGACCCCAGCATATCACCCCAGCCCTGCAGATAGATAGGTTAGGGTCTCCTGGATCTTCCCCATGTAAATCGCTGCCTCCGTTGCTGAGATATTGCCATTTTGTCAGTCTACAAATGACCTCTTTAGGACAATGGCGGTGCCCAAAGAGCAGATTTACATACTGACAAAAACAGCAAAACCTCAGCATCGGAGACAGCGTTTCACTTGATCTTTTTAAGACAGTGGGTACAGCGGACTAGCAATCTAGTTGGGTCAAGAAGTCCCAGTCCGCCATATTTATTGCTACTCTTGCCGCTGAGCTGGTGTGAGTAAATCTTGTCTTTCGGTGAATGAGTTAAGGCTGGTGGAACAATTACCAGTCTTAATAGGTTCCCCCCATGATGTTACCCAGTAAAGTTCTTCTTGAATCGTTCCTTTAAGCCTTTAACGTTGCGACTGACTTCAGCGAGACCGGTTATATCCAGGTGCCATCCAAGGACTATGATGACTGATGTAAGTACTGACAAAATATAATATCGCAGACTCATCTCCTTTGATACAAGGCCATCTTAAGTAGCCGACAGTCTCCACTCATCGGCACGTCATGCTGTTATGATATATTTTCACGCTGCGAGGAAAGTCATGACTTGACCTTTCCATCTCAAAAATCTATAAAGTATCTTGCGGCTGCTGAAATTTAGCAGAAAGCCAGGCAGGGCTAGATGGGAGAGAATTCTGTCCAGACACAATGAGGGAGAACGAAATAAAGTCCTCGATAAAATGAAATCTAAGTATCCAGCAACGATAAGATACATTACAGGTACCTACCTGCGGTGCACTAGTGCTAAGGCTCGGGTCAGCAACCTTCGGCACAGCTGGCACGGGGCTGTAAACTTGGCATATCCACTCAGCTGGCTTTATGGGTCCTGGAAAACAGCTGAGCTGGGGCCCCACTGCCTAATTTCTCAGTACTGTTAGCTGTGCCCCATCCATAAATTTTAGCAACATTTCCACTTCCCTTTACTTCTCTGGCCCAGACCGCCATGATGACTGTGAACATGCACAATATGCATATAAGCTTCCCACCATTCCCATCCCCTGTCAGTGCCCCGTTTTGTGCCACTGGCTTCCTTCTTAACTATATGTTACTGACCAACTGCTACTTTTGGCACTAAAGGGATCGTAATCTCCTTTCTGACAGTGGCAGGCTGTGTATCATAAATCTTCAGGAGCCTTTTCTGCATTTTTTTGAGCTGCAGAGGTGCTAAGACACTAATCTCTTGGGTACAACTCAACCCTTGTGAAAACTTAGGAATTCTGTGATGTCCCCGACCCCAGTCAAAGACCACTCAGATGTCGTTCATACAATAAATCTTATTTAACCACCTGCCTCATTCCAGACAAGTATCCTCTTACCGAGCAACAATAAAAATATGGCCCCTTTCAGGAGTTGCTTGACTCTCCTAGCCCCCTGTGATTGGAGGTTCCAGTACCCCCAAGGATTTTCAACGACCCAAGTATATTTTCTACTACTTGGTTAATAAGGTAGAACCTCTGGAAACCACAACGTGTAAACAATGTTCCTGGTGGGCTAGGACAGTGAAATGGTTAACAGTTCTTATCCGGTATATTCACTGCATTACTCAGTCTTTAATGCTCCAGCATTGCTCTGTTTGTAAATAGAGGACAGATGTTCCTCCACTCCCAAAGACTACTTGTCATGCTCTCCTCCCTCATACAGACTCCTTCTCCCAATGTCCCCCTCTATGGAATGCAATTCACAACAAAGAGCTTACACTCTATAAGAAACAGGACCCTGCCCGTAAGAGCTTACACTCTACAAGAGAGAGGTCCTGTCCATAAGAGCTTACAATCTACAGGAGAGAGGACCCTGCCCATAAGAGCTTACACTCTACAGGAGAGAGGACCCTGCCCATAAGAGCTTACACTGTACAGGAGAGAGGACTCTGTCCATAAGAGCTTACACTCTACAGGAGAGAGGACCCTGCCCATAAGAGCTTACACTCTACAGGAGATAGGACCCTGCACATAAGAGCTTACACTCTACAGGAGAGAGGACCTTGCCCATAAGAGCTTACACTCTACAAGAGAGAGGATCCTGCCCATAAGAGCTTACACTCTACAGGAGAGAGGACCCTGACCATAAGAGCTTACACTGTACAGGAGAGAGGACCCTGCCCATAAGAGCTTACACTGTACAGGAGAGAGGACTCTGTCCATAAGAGCTTACACTCTACAGGAGAGAGGACCCTGCCCATAAGAGCTTACACTCTACAGGAGATAGGACCCTGCACATAAGAGCTTACACTCTACAGGAGAGAGGACCTTGCCCATAAGAGCTTACACTGTACAGGAGAGAGGACCCTGCCCATAAGAGCTTACACTCTACAAGAGAGAGGACCCTGCCCATAAGAGCTTACACTCTACAGGAGAGAGGACCCTGCCCATAAGAGCTTACACTCTACAAGAGAGAGGACCCTGCACATAAGAGCTTACACTCTACAAGAGAGAGGACCCTGCCCATAAGAGCTTACACTCTACAGGAGAAAGAACCCTGCCCATAAGAGCTTACACTGTACAGGAGAGAGGTCCCTACCCATAAGAGCTTACACTGTACAGGAGAGAGGTCCCTGCCCATAAGAGCTTACACTCTACAGGAGAGGACCCTCCCATAAGAGCTTACACTCTACAGGAGAGAGGTCCCTGCCCATAAGAGCTTACACTCTACAGGAGAGGACCCTCCCATAAGAGCTTACACTCTACAGGAGAGAGGACTCTGCCCATAAGAGCTTACACTGTACAGGAGAGAGGACTCTGCCCATAAGAGCTTACACTCTACAGGAGAGAGGACCCTGCCCATAAGAGCTTACACTCTACAGGAGAGAGGACCCTGCCCATAAGAGCTTACACTCTACAGGAGAGAGGACCCTGCCCATAAGAGCTTACACTGTACAGGAGAGAGGACTCTGCCCATAAGAGCTTACACTCTACAGGAGAGAGGACCCTGCCCATAAGAGCTTACACTCTACAAGAGAGAGGACCTTGCCCATAAGAGCTTACACTGTACAGGAGAGAGGACCCTGCCCATAAGAGCTTACACTCTACAGGAGAGAGGACCCTGCCCATAAGAGCTTACACTGTACAGGAGAGAGGACTCTGCCCATAAGAACTTACACTCTACAGGAGAGAGGACCCTGCCCATAAGAGCTTACACTCTACAAGAGAGAGGACCCTGCCCATAAGAGCTTACACTCTACAGGAGAGAGGACCCTGCCCATAAGAGCTTACACTCTATGAGAGAGAGGACCCTGCACATAAGAGCTTACACTCTACAAGAGAGAGGACCCTGCACATAACAGCTTACACTCTACAGGAGAGAGGACCCTGCACATAAGAGCTTACACTCTACAAGAGAGAGGACCCTGCCCATAAGAGCTTACACTCTACAAGAGAGAGGACCCTGCCCATAAGAGCTTACACTCTACAGGAGAAAGAATCCTGCCCATAAGAGCTTACACTGTACAGGAGAGAGGTCCCTGCCCATAAGAGCTTACACTCTACAGGAGAGAGGTCCCTGCCCATAAGAGCTTACACTCTACAGGAGAGGACCCTCCCATAAGAGCTTACACTCTACAGGAGAGAGGTCCCTGCCCATAAGAGCTTACACTCTACAGGAGAGGACCCTCCCATAAGACCTTACACTCTACAGGAGAGAGGACCCTGACCATAAGAGCTTACACTGTACAGGAGAGAGGACTCTGCCCATAAGAGCTTACACTCTACAGGAGAGAGGACTCTGCCCATAAGAGCTTACACTTTACAGGAGAGAGGACCCTGCCCATAAGAGCTTACACTCTACAGGAGAGAGGACCCTGCCCATAAGAGCTTACACTCTACAGGAGAGAGGACCTTGCCCATAAGAGCTTACACTGTACAGGAGAGAGGACCCTGCCCATAAGAGCTTACACTCTACAAGAGAGAGGACCCTGCCCATAAGAGCTTACACTGTACAGGAGAGAGGACCCTGCCCATAAGAGCTTACACTCTACAAGAGAGAGGACCCTGCACATAAGAGCTTACACTCTACAAGAGAGAGGACCCTGCACATAACAGCTTACACTCTACAGGAGAGAGAGGACCCTGCACATAAGAGCTTACACTCTACAAGAGAGAGGACCCTGCAGATAAGAGCTTACTTTCTACAAGAGAGAGGACCCTGCCCATAAGAGCTTACACTCTACAGGAGAAAGGTCCCTGCCCATAAGAGCTTACACTCTACAGGAGAGGACCCTCCCATAAGAGCTTACACTCTACAGGAGAGAGGACCCTGACCATAAGAGCTTACACTGTACAGTAGAGAGGACTCTGCCCATAAGAGCTTACACTGTACAGGAGAGAGGACTCTGCCCATAAGAGCTTACACTCTACAGGAGAGAGGACCCTGCCCATAAGAGCTTACACTCTACAGGAGAGAGGACCCTGCCCATAAGAGCTTACACTCTACAGGAGAGAGGACCCTGCCCATAAGAGCTTACACTGTACAGGAGAGAGGACTCTGCCCATGAGAGCTTACACTCTACAGGAGAGAGGACCCTGCCCATAAGAGCTTACACTCTACAGGAGAGAGGACCTTGCCCATAAGAGCTTACACTGTACAGGAGAGAGGACCCTGCCCATAAGAGCTTACACTCTACAAGAGAGAGGACCCTGCCCATAAGAGCTTACACTCTACAGGAGAGAGGACCCTGCCCATAAGAGCTTACACTCTACAAGAGAGAGGACCCTGCCCATAAGAGCTTACACTCTACAAGAGAGAGGACCCTGCACATAACAGCTTACACTCTACAGGAGAGAGGACCCTGCCCATAAGAGCTTACACTCTACAAGAGAGAGGACCCTGCCCATAAGAGCTTACACTCTACAAGAGAGAGGACCCTGCCCATAAGAGCTTACACTCTACAGGAGAGAGAACCCTGCCCATAAGAGCTTACACTGTACAGGAGAGAGGTCCCTGCCCATAAGAGCTTACACTCTACAGGAGAGAGGTCCCTGCCCATAAGAGCTTACACTCTACAGGAGAGAGGACCCTGCCCATAAGAGCTTACACTCTACAGGAGAGAGGTCCCTGCCCATAAGAGCTTACACTCTACAGGAGAGGACCCTCCCATAAGAGCTTACACTCTACAGGAGAGAGGACCCTGACCATAAGAGCTTACACTGTACAGGAGAGAGGACCCTGACCATAAGAGCTTACACTGTACAGGAGAGAGGACTCTGCCCATAAGAGCTTACACTCTACAGGAGAGAGGACCCTGCCCATAAGAGCTTACACTCTACAGGAGAAAGAACCCTGCCCATAAGAGCTTACACTGTACAGGAGAGAGGTCCCTGCCCATAAGAGCTTACACTCTACAGGAGAGAGGTCCCTGCCAATAAGAGCTTACACTCTACAGGAGAGGACTCTGCCCATAAGAGCTTACACTCTACAGGAGAGAGGACCCTGCCCATAAGAGCTTACACTCTACAGGAGAGAGGACCCTGCCCATAAGAGCTTACACTCTACAGGAGAGAGGACCTTGCCCATAAGAGCTTACACTGTACAGGAGAGAGGACCCTGCCCATAAGAGCTTACACTCTACAAGAGAGAGGACCCTGCCCATAAGAGCTTACACTGTACAGGAGAGAGGACCCTGCCCATAAGAGCTTACACTCTACAAGAGAGAGGACCCTGCACATAAGAGCTTACACTCTACAAGAGAGAGGACCCTGCACATAACAGCTTACACTCTACAGGAGAGAGAGGACCCTGCACATAAGAGCTTACACTCTACAAGAGAGAGGACCCTGCAGATAAGAGCTTACTTTCTACAAGAGAAAGGACCCTGCCCATAAGAGCTTACACTCTACAGGAGAAAGGTCCCTGCCCATAAGAGCTTACACTCTACAGGAGAGGACCCTCCCATAAGAGCTTACACTCTACAGGAGAGAGGACCCTGACCATAAGAGCTTACACTGTACAGGAGAGAGGACTCTGCCCATAAGAGCTTACACTGTACAGGAGAGAGGACTCTGCCCATAAGAGCTTACACTCTACAGGAGAGAGGACCCTGCCCATAAGAGCTTACACTCTACAGGAGAGAGGACCCTGCCCATAAGAGCTTACACTCTACAGGAGAGAGGACCCTGCCCATAAGAGCTTACACTGTACAGGAGAGAGGACTCTGCCCATGAGAGCTTACACTCTACAGGAGAGAGGACCCTGCCCATAAGAGCTTACACTCTACAGGAGAGAGGAGCCTGCACATAAGAGCTTATACTATACAGTAGAGAGGACCCTGCCCATAAGAGCTTACACTCTACAGGAGAGAGGACCCTGCCCATAAGAGCTTACACTGTACAGGAGAGAGGTCCCTGCCCATAAGAGCTTACACTCTACAGGAGAGAGGTCCCTGCCCATAAGAGCTTACACTCTACAGGAGAGGACCCTCCCATAAGAGCTTACACTCTACAGGAGAGAGGTCCCTGCCCATAAGAGCTTACACTCTACAGGAGAGGACCCTCCCATAAGACCTTACACTCTACAGGAGAGAGGACCCTGACCATAAGAGCTTACACTGTACAGGAGAGAGGACTCTGCCCATAAGAGCTTACACTCTACAGGAGAGAGGACTCTGCCCATAAGAGCTTACACTTTACAGGAGAGAGGACCCTGCCCATAAGAGCTTACACTCTACAGGAGAGAGGACCCTGCCCATAAGAGCTTACACTCTACAGGAGAGAGGACCTTGCCCATAAGAGCTTACACTGTACAGGAGAGAGGACCCTGCCCATAAGAGCTTACACTCTACAAGAGAGAGGACCCTGCCCATAAGAGCTTACACTCTACAAGAGAGAGGACCCTGCACATAAGAGCTTACACTCTACAAGAGAGAGGACCCTGCACATAACAGCTTACACTCTACAGGAGAGAGAGGACCCTGCACATAAGAGCTTACACTCTACAAGAGAGAGGACCCTGCAGATAAGAGCTTACTTTCTACAAGAGAGAGGACCCTGCCCATAAGAGCTTACACTCTACAGGAGAAAGGTCCCTGCCCATAAGAGCTTACACTCTACAGGAGATGACCCTCCCATAAGAGCTTACACTCTACAGGAGAGAGGACCCTGACCATAAGAGCTTACACTGTACAGTAGAGAGGACTCTGCCCATAAGAGCTTACACTGTACAGGAGAGAGGACTCTGCCCATAAGAGCTTACACTCTACAGGAGAGAGGACCCTGCCCATAAGAGCTTACACTCTACAGGAGAGAGGACCCTGCCCATAAGAGCTTACACTCTACAGGAGAGAGGACCCTGCCCATAAGAGCTTACACTGTACAGGAGAGAGGACTCTGCCCATGAGAGCTTACACTCTACAGGAGAGAGGACCCTGCCCATAAGAGCTTACACTCTACAGGAGAGAGGACCTTGCCCATAAGAGCTTACACTGTACAGGAGAGAGGACCCTGCCCATAAGAGCTTACACTCTACAAGAGAGAGGACCCTGCCCATAAGAGCTTACACTCTACAGGAGAGAGGACCCTGCCCATAAGAGCTTACACTCTACAAGAGAGAGGACCCTGCCCATAAGAGCTTACACTCTACAGGAGAGAGGACCCTGCCCATAAGAGCTTACACTCTACAAGAGAGAGGACCCTGCCCATAAGAGCTTACACTCTACAAGAGAGAGGACCCTGCCCATAAGAGCTTACACTCTACAAGAGAGAGGACCCTGCCCATAAGAGCTTACACTCTACAGGAGAAAGAACCCTGCCCATAAGAGCTTACACTGTACAGGAGAGAGGTCCCTGCCCATAAGAGCTTACACTCTACAGGAGAGAGGTCCCTGCCCATAAGAGCTTACACTCTACAGGAGAGAGGACCCTGCCCATAAGAGCTTACACTCTACAGGAGAGAGGTCCCTGCCCATAAGAGCTTACACTCTACAGGAGAGGACCCTCCCATAAGAGCTTACACTCTACAGGAGAGAGGACCCTGACCATAAGAGCTTACACTGTACAGGAGAGAGGACTCTGATCATAAGAGCTTACACTGTACAGGAGAGAGGACTCTGCCCATAAGAGCTTACACTCTACAGGAGAGAGGACCCTGCCCATAAGAGCTTACACTCTACAGGAGAGAGGACCCTGCCCATAAGAGCTTACACTGTACAGGAGAGAGGACTCTGCCCATAAGAGCTTACACTCTACAGGAGAAAGAACCCTGCCCATAAGAGCTTACACTGTACAGGAGAGAGGTCCCTGCCCATAAGAGCTTACACTCTACAGGAGAGAGGTCCCTGCCCATAAGAGCTTACACTCTACAGGAGAGGACTCTGCCCATAAGAGCTTACACTCTACAGGAGAGAGGACCCTGCCCATAAGAGCTTACACTCTACAGGAGAGAGGACCCTGCCCATAAGAGCTTACACTCTACAGGAGAGAGGACCTTGCCCATAAGAGCTTACACTGTACAGGAGAGAGGACCCTGCCCATAAGAGCTTACACTCTACAAGAGAGAGGACCCTGCCCATAAGAGCTTACACTGTACAGGAGAGAGGACCCTGCCCATAAGAGCTTACACTCTACAAGAGAGAGGACCCTGCACATAAGAGCTTACACTCTACAAGAGAGAGGACCCTGCACATAACAGCTTACACTCTACAGGAGAGAGAGGACCCTGCACATAAGAGCTTAAACTCTACAAGAGAGAGGACCCTGCAGATAAGAGCTTACTTTCTACAAGAGAGAGGACCCTGCCCATAAGAGCTTACACTCTACAGGAGAAAGGTCCCTGCCCATAAGAGCTTACACTCTACAGGAGAGGACCCTCCCATAAGAGCTTACACTCTACAGGAGAGAGGACCCTGACCATAAGAGCTTACACTGTACAGGAGAGAGGACTCTGCCCATAAGAGCTTACACTGTACAGGAGAGAGGACTCTGCCCATAAGAGCTTACACTCTACAGGAGAGAGGACCCTGCCCATAAGAGCTTACACTCTACAGGAGAGAGGACCCTGCCCATAAGAGCTTACACTCTACAGGAGAGAGGACCCTGCCCATAAGAGCTTACACTGTACAGGAGAGAGGACTCTGCCCATGAGAGCTTACACTCTACAGGAGAGAGGACCCTGCCCATAAGAGCTTACACTCTACAGGAGAGAGGACCTTGCCCATAAGAGCTTACACTGTACAGGAGAGAGGACCCTGCCCATAAGAGCTTACACTCTACAAGAGAGAGGACCCTGCCCATAAGAGCTTACACTCTACAGGAGAGAGGACCCTGCCCATAAGAGCTTACACTCTACAAGAGAGAGGTCCTGTCCATAAGAGCTTACAATCTACAGGAGAGAGGACCCTGCCCATAAGAGCTTACACTCTACAGGAGAGAGGACCCTGCCCATAAGAGCTTACACTGTACAGGAGAGAGGACTCTGTCCATAAGAGCTTACACTCTACAGGAGAGAGGACCCTGCCCATAAGAGCTTACACTCTACAGGAGATAGGACCCTGCACATAAGAGCTTACACTCTACAGGAGAGAGGACCTTGCCCATAAGAGCTTACACTCTACAAGAGAGAGGATCCTGCCCATAAGAGCTTACACTCTACAGGAGAGAGGACCCTGACCATAAGAGCTTACACTGTACAGGAGAGAGGACCCTGCCCATAAGAGCTTACACTGTACAGGAGAGAGGACTCTGTCCATAAGAGCTTACACTCTACAGGAGAGAGGACCCTGCCCATAAGAGCTTACACTCTACAGGAGATAGGACCCTGCACATAAGAGCTTACACTCTACAGGAGAGAGGACCTTGCCCATAAGAGCTTACACTGTACAGGAGAGAGGACCCTGCCCATAAGAGCTTACACTCTACAAGAGAGAGGACCCTGCCCATAAGAGCTTACACTCTACAGGAGAGAGGACCCTGCCCATAAGAGCTTACACTCTACAAGAGAGAGGACCCTGCACATAAGAGCTTACACTCTACAAGAGAGAGGACCCTGCCCATAAGAGCTTACACTCTACAGGAGAAAGAACCCTGCCCATAAGAGCTTACACTGTACAGGAGAGAGGTCCCTACCCATAAGAGCTTACACTGTACAGGAGAGAGGTCCCTGCCCATAAGAGCTTACACTCTACAGGAGAGGACCCTCCCATAAGAGCTTACACTCTACAGGAGAGAGGTCCCTGCCCATAAGAGCTTACACTCTACAGGAGAGGACCCTCCCATAAGAGCTTACACTCTACAGGAGAGAGGACCCTGACCATAAGAGCTTACACTGTACAGGAGAGAGGACTCTGCCCATAAGAGCTTACACTGTACAGGAGAGAGGACTCTGCCCATAAGAGCTTACACTCTACAGGAGAGAGGACCCTGCCCATAAGAGCTTACACTCTACAGGAGAGAGGACCCTGCCCATAAGAGCTTACACTCTACAGGAGAGAGGACCCTGCCCATAAGAGCTTACACTGTACAGGAGAGAGGACTCTGCCCATAAGAGCTTACACTCTACAGGAGAGAGGACCCTGCCCATAAGAGCTTACACTCTACAAGAGAGAGGACCTTGCCCATAAGAGCTTACACTGTACAGGAGAGAGGACCCTGCCCATAAGAGCTTACACTCTACAGGAGAGAGGACCCTGCCCATAAGAGCTTACACTGTACAGGAGAGAGGACTCTGCCCATAAGAACTTACACTCTACAGGAGAGAGGACCCTGCCCATAAGAGCTTACACTCTACAAGAGAGAGGACCCTGCCCATAAGAGCTTACACTCTACAGGAGAGAGGACCCTGCCCATAAGAGCTTACACTCTATGAGAGAGAGGACCCTGCACATAAGAGCTTACACTCTACAAGAGAGAGGACCCTGCACATAACAGCTTACACTCTACAGGAGAGAGGACCCTGCACATAAGAGCTTACACTCTACAAGAGAGAGGACCCTGCCCATAAGAGCTTACACTCTACAAGAGAGAGGACCCTGCCCATAAGAGCTTACACTCTACAGGAGAAAGAATCCTGCCCATAAGAGCTTACACTGTACAGGAGAGAGGTCCCTGCCCATAAGAGCTTACACTCTACAGGAGAGAGGTCCCTGCCCATAAGAGCTTACACTCTACAGGAGAGGACCCTCCCATAAGAGCTTACACTCTACAGGAGAGAGGTCCCTGCCCATAAGAGCTTACACTCTACAGGAGAGGACCCTCCCATAAGACCTTACACTCTACAGGAGAGAGGACCCTGACCATAAGAGCTTACACTGTACAGGAGAGAGGACTCTGCCCATAAGAGCTTACACTCTACAGGAGAGAGGACTCTGCCCATAAGAGCTTACACTTTACAGGAGAGAGGACCCTGCCCATAAGAGCTTACACTCTACAGGAGAGAGGACCCTGCCCATAAGAGCTTACACTCTACAGGAGAGAGGACCTTGCCCATAAGAGCTTACACTGTACAGGAGAGAGGACCCTGCCCATAAGAGCTTACACTCTACAAGAGAGAGGACCCTGCCCATAAGAGCTTACACTGTACAGGAGAGAGGACCCTGCCCATAAGAGCTTACACTCTACAAGAGAGAGGACCCTGCACATAAGAGCTTACACTCTACAAGAGAGAGGACCCTGCACATAACAGCTTACACTCTACAGGAGAGAGAGGACCCTGCACATAAGAGCTTACACTCTACAAGAGAGAGGACCCTGCAGATAAGAGCTTACTTTCTACAAGAGAGAGGACCCTGCCCATAAGAGCTTACACTCTACAGGAGAAAGGTCCCTGCCCATAAGAGCTTACACTCTACAGGAGAGGACCCTCCCATAAGAGCTTACACTCTACAGGAGAGAGGACCCTGACCATAAGAGCTTACACTGTACAGTAGAGAGGACTCTGCCCATAAGAGCTTACACTGTACAGGAGAGAGGACTCTGCCCATAAGAGCTTACACTCTACAGGAGAGAGGACCCTGCCCATAAGAGCTTACACTCTACAGGAGAGAGGACCCTGCCCATAAGAGCTTACACTCTACAGGAGAGAGGACCCTGCCCATAAGAGCTTACACTGTACAGGAGAGAGGACTCTGCCCATGAGAGCTTACACTCTACAGGAGAGAGGACCCTGCCCATAAGAGCTTACACTCTACAGGAGAGAGGACCTTGCCCATAAGAGCTTACACTGTACAGGAGAGAGGACCCTGCCCATAAGAGCTTACACTCTACAAGAGAGAGGACCCTGCCCATAAGAGCTTACACTCTACAGGAGAGAGGACCCTGCCCATAAGAGCTTACACTCTACAAGAGAGAGGACCCTGCCCATAAGAGCTTACACTCTACAAGAGAGAGGACCCTGCACATAACAGCTTACACTCTACAGGAGAGAGGACCCTGCCCATAAGAGCTTACACTCTACAAGAGAGAGGACCCTGCCCATAAGAGCTTACACTCTACAAGAGAGAGGACCCTGCCCATAAGAGCTTACACTCTACAGGAGAGAGAACCCTGCCCATAAGAGCTTACACTGTACAGGAGAGAGGTCCCTGCCCATAAGAGCTTACACTCTACAGGAGAGAGGTCCCTGCCCATAAGAGCTTACACTCTACAGGAGAGAGGACCCTGCCCATAAGAGCTTACACTCTACAGGAGAGAGGTCCCTGCCCATAAGAGCTTACACTCTACAGGAGAGGACCCTCCCATAAGAGCTTACACTCTACAGGAGAGAGGACCCTGACCATAAGAGCTTACACTGTACAGGAGAGAGGACCCTGACCATAAGAGCTTACACTGTACAGGAGAGAGGACTCTGCCCATAAGAGCTTACACTCTACAGGAGAGAGGACCCTGCCCATAAGAGCTTACACTCTACAGGAGAAAGAACCCTGCCCATAAGAGCTTACACTGTACAGGAGAGAGGTCCCTGCCCATAAGAGCTTACACTCTACAGGAGAGAGGTCCCTGCCCATAAGAGCTTACACTCTACAGGAGAGGACTCTGCCCATAAGAGCTTACACTCTACAGGAGAGAGGACCCTGCCCATAAGAGCTTACACTCTACAGGAGAGAGGACCCTGCCCATAAGAGCTTACACTCTACAGGAGAGAGGACCTTGCCCATAAGAGCTTACACTGTACAGGAGAGAGGACCCTGCCCATAAGAGCTTACACTCTACAAGAGAGAGGACCCTGCCCATAAGAGCTTACACTGTACAGGAGAGAGGACCCTGCCCATAAGAGCTTACACTCTACAAGAGAGAGGACCCTGCACATAAGAGCTTACACTCTACAAGAGAGAGGACCCTGCACATAACAGCTTACACTCTACAGGAGAGAGAGGACCCTGCACATAAGAGCTTACACTCTACAAGAGAGAGGACCCTGCAGATAAGAGCTTACTTTCTACAAGAGAAAGGACCCTGCCCATAAGAGCTTACACTCTACAGGAGAAAGGTCCCTGCCCATAAGAGCTTACACTCTACAGGAGAGGACCCTCCCATAAGAGCTTACACTCTACAGGAGAGAGGACCCTGACCATAAGAGCTTACACTGTACAGGAGAGAGGACTCTGCCCATAAGAGCTTACACTGTACAGGAGAGAGGACTCTGCCCATAAGAGCTTACACTCTACAGGAGAGAGGACCCTGCCCATAAGAGCTTACACTCTACAGGAGAGAGGACCCTGCCCATAAGAGCTTACACTCTACAGGAGAGAGGACCCTGCCCATAAGAGCTTACACTGTACAGGAGAGAGGACTCTGCCCATGAGAGCTTACACTCTACAGGAGAGAGGACCCTGCCCATAAGAGCTTACACTCTACAGGAGAGAGGAGCCTGCACATAAGAGCTTATACTATACAGTAGAGAGGACCCTGCCCATAAGAGCTTACACTCTACAGGAGAGAGGACCCTGCCCATAAGAGCTTACACTGTACAGGAGAGAGGTCCCTGCCCATAAGAGCTTACACTCTACAGGAGAGAGGTCCCTGCCCATAAGAGCTTACACTCTACAGGAGAGGACCCTCCCATAAGAGCTTACACTCTACAGGAGAGAGGTCCCTGCCCATAAGAGCTTACACTCTACAGGAGAGGACCCTCCCATAAGACCTTACACTCTACAGGAGAGAGGACCCTGACCATAAGAGCTTACACTGTACAGGAGAGAGGACTCTGCCCATAAGAGCTTACACTCTACAGGAGAGAGGACTCTGCCCATAAGAGCTTACACTTTACAGGAGAGAGGACCCTGCCCATAAGAGCTTACACTCTACAGGAGAGAGGACCCTGCCCATAAGAGCTTACACTCTACAGGAGAGAGGACCTTGCCCATAAGAGCTTACACTGTACAGGAGAGAGGACCCTGCCCATAAGAGCTTACACTCTACAAGAGAGAGGACCCTGCCCATAAGAGCTTACACTCTACAAGAGAGAGGACCCTGCACATAAGAGCTTACACTCTACAAGAGAGAGGACCCTGCACATAACAGCTTACACTCTACAGGAGAGAGAGGACCCTGCACATAAGAGCTTACACTCTACAAGAGAGAGGACCCTGCAGATAAGAGCTTACTTTCTACAAGAGAGAGGACCCTGCCCATAAGAGCTTACACTCTACAGGAGAAAGGTCCCTGCCCATAAGAGCTTACACTCTACAGGAGATGACCCTCCCATAAGAGCTTACACTCTACAGGAGAGAGGACCCTGACCATAAGAGCTTACACTGTACAGTAGAGAGGACTCTGCCCATAAGAGCTTACACTGTACAGGAGAGAGGACTCTGCCCATAAGAGCTTACACTCTACAGGAGAGAGGACCCTGCCCATAAGAGCTTACACTCTACAGGAGAGAGGACCCTGCCCATAAGAGCTTACACTCTACAGGAGAGAGGACCCTGCCCATAAGAGCTTACACTGTACAGGAGAGAGGACTCTGCCCATGAGAGCTTACACTCTACAGGAGAGAGGACCCTGCCCATAAGAGCTTACACTCTACAGGAGAGAGGACCTTGCCCATAAGAGCTTACACTGTACAGGAGAGAGGACCCTGCCCATAAGAGCTTACACTCTACAAGAGAGAGGACCCTGCCCATAAGAGCTTACACTCTACAGGAGAGAGGACCCTGCCCATAAGAGCTTACACTCTACAAGAGAGAGGACCCTGCCCATAAGAGCTTACACTCTACAAGAGAGAGGACCCTGCACATAACAGCTTACACTCTACAGGAGAGAGGACCCTGCACATAAGAGCTTACACTCTACAAGAGAGAGGACCCTGCCCATAAGAGCTTACACTCTACAAGAGAGAGGACCCTGCCCATAAGAGCTTACACTCTACAGGAGAAAGAACCCTGCCCATAAGAGCTTACACTGTACAGGAGAGAGGTCCCTGCCCATAAGAGCTTACACTCTACAGGAGAGAGGTCCCTGCCCATAAGAGCTTACACTCTACAGGAGAGAGGACCCTGCCCATAAGAGCTTACACTCTACAGGAGAGAGGTCCCTGCCCATAAGAGCTTACACTCTACAGGAGAGGACCCTCCCATAAGAGCTTACACTCTACAGGAGAGAGGACCCTGACCATAAGAGCTTACACTGTACAGGAGAGAGGACTCTGATCATAAGAGCTTACACTGTACAGGAGAGAGGACTCTGCCCATAAGAGCTTACACTCTACAGGAGAGAGGACCCTGCCCATAAGAGCTTACACTCTACAGGAGAGAGGACCCTGCCCATAAGAGCTTACACTGTACAGGAGAGAGGACACTGCCCATAAGAGCTTACACTCTACAGGAGAGAGGACCCTGCCCATAAGAGCTTACACTGTACAGGAGAGAGGTCCCTGCCCATAAGAGCTTACACTCTACAGGAGAGAGGTCCCTGCCCATAAGAGCTTACACTCTACAGGAGAGGACTCTGCCCATAAGAGCTTACACTCTACAGGAGAGAGGACCCTGCCCATAAGAGCTTACACTCTACAGGAGAGAGGACCCTGCCCATAAGAGCTTACACTCTACAGGAGAGAGGACCTTGCCCATAAGAGCTTACAATGTACAGGAGAGAGGACCCTGCCCATAAGAGCTTACACTCTACAAGAGAGAGGACCCTGCCCATAAGAGCTTACACTGTACAGGAGAGAGGACCCTGCCCATAAGAGCTTACACTCTACAAGAGAGAGGACCCTGCACATAAGAGCTTACACTCTACAAGAGAGAGGACCCTGCACATAACAGCTTACACTCTACAGGAGAGAGAGGACCCTGCACATAAGAGCTTACACTCTACAAGAGAGAGGACCCTGCAGATAAGAGCTTACTTTCTACAAGAGAGAGGACCCTGCCCATAAGAGCTTACACTCTACAGGAGAAAGGTCCCTGCCCATAAGAGCTTACACTCTACAGGAGAGGACCCTCCCATAAGAGCTTACACTCTACAGGAGAGAGGACCCTGACCATAAGAGCTTACACTGTACAGGAGAGAGGACTCTGCCCATAAGAGCTTACACTGTACAGGAGAGAGGACTCTGCCCATAAGAGCTTACACTCTACAGGAGAGAGGACCCTGCCCATAAGAGCTTACACTCTACAGGAGAGAGGACCCTGCCCATAAGAGCTTACACTCTACAGGAGAGAGGACCCTGCCCATAAGAGCTTACACTGTACAGGAGAGAGGACTCTGCCCATGAGAGCTTACACTCTACAGGAGAGAGGACCCTGCCCATAAGAGCTTACACTCTACAGGAGAGAGGACCTTGCCCATAAGAGCTTACACTGTACAGGAGAGAGGACCCTGCCCATAAGAGCTTACACTCTACAAGAGAGAGGACCCTGCCCATAAGAGCTTACACTCTACAGGAGAGAGGACCCTGCCCATAAGAGCTTACACTCTACAAGAGAGAGGACCCTGCCCATAAGAGCTTACACTCTACAAGAGAGAGGACCCTGCACATAACAGCTTACACTCTACAGGAGAGAGGACCCTGCACATAAGAGCTTACACTCTACAAGGGAGAGGACCCTGCCCATAAGAGCTTACACTCTACAAGAGAGAGGACCCTGCCCATAAGAGCTTACACTCTACAGGAGAAAGAACCCTGCCCATAAGAGCTTACACTGTACAGGAGAGAGGTCCCTGCCCATAAGAGCTTACACTCTACAGGAGAGAGGTCCCTGCCCATAAGAGCTTACACTCTACAGGAGAGAGGACCCTGCCCATAAGAGCTTACACTCTACAGGAGAGAGGTCCCTGCCCATAAGAGCTTAAACTCTACAGGAGAGGACCCTCCCATAAGAGCTTACACTCTACAGGAGAGAGGACCCTGACCATAAGAGCTTACACTGTACAGGAGAGAGGACTCTGATCATAAGAGCTTACACTGTACAGGAGAGAGGACTCTGCCCATAAGAGCTTACACTCTACAGGAGAGAGGACCCTGCCCATAAGAGCTTACACTCTACAGAAGAGAGGACCCTGCCCATAAGAGCTTACACTCTACAGGAGAGAGGACCCTGCCCATAAGAGCTTACACTGTACAGGAGAGAGGACTCTGCCCATAAGAGCTTACACTCTACAGGAGAGAGGACCCTGCCCATAAGAGCTTACACTCTACAGGAGAGAGGACCCTGCCCATAAGAGCTTACACTCTACAGGAGAGAGGACCCTGCCCATAAGAGCTTACACTGTACAGGAGAGAGGACCCTGCCCATAAGAGCTTACACTGTACAGGAGAGAGGACCCTGCCCATAAGAGCTTACACTGTACAGGAGAGAGGACCCTGCCCATAAGAGCTTACACTGTACAGGAGAGAGGACCCTGCCCATAAGAGCTTACACTCTACAGGAGAGAGGTCCCTGTCCATAAGAGCTTACATTCTACAGGAGAGAGGTCCCTGCCCATAAGAGCTTACACTCTACAGGAGAGAGGACCCTGCCCATAAGAGCTTACACTCTACAGAAGAGAGGACCCTGCCCATAAGAGCTTACACTGTACAGGAGAGAGGACTCTGCCCATAAGAGCTTACACTCTACAGGAGAGAGGACCCTGCCCATAAGAGCTTACACTGTACAGGAGAGAGGTCACTGCCCATAAGAGCTTACACTCTACAGGAGAGAGGACACTGCCCATAAGAGCTTACACTCTACAGGAGAGAGGTCCCTGCCCATAAGAGCTTACACTCTACAGGAGAGAGGACCCTGCCCATAAGAGCTTACACTCTACAGGAGAGAGGAGCCTGCACATAAGAGCTTATACTATACAGTAGAGAGGACCCTGCCCATAAGAGCTTACACTCTACAGGAGAGAGGACCCTGCCCATAAGAGCTTACACTGTACAGGAGAGAGGACCCTGCCCATAAGAGCTTACACTCTACAGGAGAGAGGACCCTGCTCATAAGAGCTTACACTCTACAGGAGACAGGACCCTGCCCATAAGAGCTTACACTCTACAGGAGAGAGGACCCTGCCCATAAGAGCTTACACTCTACAGGAGAGAGGACCCTGCCCATAAGAGCTTACACTCTACAGGAGAGAGGACCCTGCCCATAAGAGCTTACACTGTACAGGAGAGAGGACCCTGCCCATAAGAGCTTACACTGTACAGGAGAGAGGACCCTGCCCATAAGAGCTTACACTCTACAAGAGAGAGGACCCTGCCCATAAGAGCTTACACTCTACACGAGAGAGGACCCTGCCCATAAGAGCTTACACTCTACAAGAGAGAGGACCCTGCCCATAAGAGCTTACACTCTACAAGAGAGAGGACCCTGCACATAACAGCTTACACTCTACAGGAGAGAGGACCCTGCACATAAGAGCTTACACTCTACAAGAGAGAGGACCCTGCCCATAAGAGCTTACACTCTACAAGAGAGAGGACCCTGCCCATAAGAGCTTACACTCTACAGGAGAAAGAACCCTGCCCATAAGAGCTTACACTGTACAGGAGAGAGGTCCCTGCCCATAAGAGCTTACACTCTACAGGAGAGAGGTCCCTGCCCATAAGAGCTTACACTCTACAGGAGAGAGGACCCTGCCCATAAGAGCTTACACTCTACAGGAGAGAGGTCCCTGCCCATAAGAGCTTACACTCTACAGGAGAGGACCCTCCCATAAGAGCTTACACTCTACAGGAGAGAGGACCCTGACCATAAGAGCTTACACTGTACAGGAGAGAGGACTCTGATCATAAGAGCTTACACTGTACAGGAGAGAGGACTCTGCCCATAAGAGCTTACACTCTACAGGAGAGAGGACCCTGCCCATAAGAGCTTACACTCTACAGGAGAGAGGACCCTGCCCATAAGAGCTTACACTCTACAGGAGAGAGGACCCTGCCCATAAGAGCTTACACTGTACAGGAGAGAGGACTCTGCCCATAAGAGCATACACTCTACAGGAGAAAGAACCCTGCCCATAAGAGCTTACACTGTACAGGAGAGAGGTCCCTGCCCATAAGAGCTTACACTCTACAGGAGAGAGGTCCCTGCCCATAAGAGCTTACACTCTACAGGAGAGGACTCTGCCCATAAGAGCTTACACTCTACAGGAGAGAGGACCCTGCCCATAAGAGCTTACACTCTACAGGAGAGAGGACCCTGCCCATAAGAGCTTACACTCTACAGGAGAGAGGACCTTGCCCATAAGAGCTTACACTGTACAGGAGAGAGGACCCTGCCCATAAGAGCTTACACTCTACAAGAGAGAGGACCCTGCCCATAAGAGCTTACACTGTACAGGAGAGAGGACCCTGCCCATAAGAGCTTACACTCTACAAGAGAGAGGACCCTGCACATAAGAGCTTACACTCTACAAGAGAGAGGACCCTGCACATAACAGCTTACACTCTACAGGAGAGAGAGGACCCTGCACATAAGAGCTTACACTCTACAAGAGAGAGGACCCTGCAGATAAGAGCTTACTTTCTACAAGAGAGAGGACCCTGCCCATAAGAGCTTACACTCTACAGGAGAAAGGTCCCTGCCCATAAGTGCTTACACTCTACAGGAGAGGACCCTCCCATAAGAGCTTACACTCTACAGGAGAGAGGACCCTGACCATAAGTGCTTACACTGTACAGGAGAGAGGACTCTGCCCATAAGAGCTTACACTGTACAGGAGAGAGGACTCTGCCCATAAGAGCTTACACTCTACAGGAGAGAGGACCCTGCCCATAAGAGCTTACACTCTACAGGAGAGAGGACCCTGCCCATAAGAGCTTACACTCTACAGGAGAGAGGACCCTGCCCATAAGAGCTTACACTGTACAGGAGAGAGGACTCTGCCCATGAGAGCTTACACTCTACAGGAGAGAGGACCCTGCCCATAAGAGCTTACACTCTACAGGAGAGAGGACCTTGCCCATAAGAGCTTACACTGTACAGGAGAGAGGACCCTGCCCATAAGAGCTTACACTCTACAAGAGAGAGGACCCTGCCCATAAGAGCTTACACTCTACAGGAGAGAGGACCCTGCCCATAAGAGCTTACACTCTACAAGAGAGAGGACCCTGCCCATAAGAGCTTACACTCTACAAGAGAGAGGACCCTGCCCATAAGAGCTTACACTCTACAAGAGAGAGGACCCTGCACATAACAGCTTACACTCTACAGGAGAGAGGACCCTGCACATAAGAGCTTACACTCTACAAGAGAGAGGACCCTGCCCATAAGAGCTTACACTCTACAAGAGAGAGGACCCTGCCCATAAGAGCTTACACTCTACAGGAGAAAGAACCCTGCCCATAAGAGCTTACACTGTACAGGAGAGAGGTCCCTGCCCATAAGAGCTTACACTCTACAGGAGAGAGGTCCCTGCCCATAAGAGCTTACACTCTACAGGAGAGAGGACCCTGCCCATAAGAACTTACACTCTACAGGAGAGAGGTCCCTGCCCATAAGAGCTTAAACTCTACAGGAGAGGACCCTCCCATAAGAGCTTACACTCTACAGGAGAGAGGACCCTGACCATAAGAGCTTACACTGTACAGGAGAGAGGACATTGATCATAAGAGCTTACACTGTACAGGAGAGAGGACTCTGCCCATAAGAGCTTACACTCTACAGGAGAGAGGACCCTGCCCATAAGAGCTTACACTCTACAGGAGAGAGGACCCTGCCCATAAGAGCTTACACTCTACAGGAGAGAGGACCCTGCCCATAAGAGCTTACACTGTACAGGAGAGAGGACTCTGCCCATAAGAGCTTACACTCTACAGGAGAGAGGACCCTGCCCATAAGAGCTTACACTCTACAGGAGAGAGGACCCTGCCCATAAGAGCTTACACTCTACAGGAGAGAGGACCCTGCCCATAAGAGCTTACACTGTACAGGAGAGAGGACCCTGCCCATAAGAGCTTACACTGTACAGGAGAGAGGACCCTGCCCATAAGAGCTTACACTGTACAGGAGAGAGGACCCTGCCCATAAGAGCTTACACTGTACAGGAGAGAGGACCCTGCCCATAAGAGCTTACACTCTACAGGAGAGAGGTCCCTGTCCATAAGAGCTTACATTCTACAGGAGAGAGGTCCCTGCCCATAAGAGCTTACACTCTACAGGAGAGAGGACCCTGCCCATAAGAGCTTACACTCTACAGAAGAGAGGACCCTGCCCATAAGAGCTTACACTGTACAGGAGAGAGGACCCTGCCCATAAGAGCTTACACTCTACAGGAGAGAGGACCCTGCCCATAAGAGCTTACACTGTACAGGAGAGAGGACTCTGCCCATAAGAGCTTACACTCTACAGGAGAGAGGACCCTGCCCATAAGAGCTTACACTCTACAGGAGAGAGGACCCTGCCCATAAGAGCTTACACTCTACAGGAGAGAGGACCCTGCCCATAAGAGCTTACACTGTACAGGAGAGAGGACCCTGCCCATAAGAGCTTACACTGTACAGGAGAGAGGACCCTGCCCATAAGAGCTTACACTGTACAGGAGAGAGGACCCTGCCCATAAGAGCTTACACTGTACAGGAGAGAGGACCCTGCCCATAAGAGCTTACACTCTACAGGAGAGAGGTCCCTGTCCATAAGAGCTTACATTCTACAGGAGAGAGGTCCCTGCCCATAAGAGCTTACACTCTACAGGAGAGAGGACCCTGCCCATAAGAGCTTACACTCTACAGAAGAGAGGACCCTGCCCATAAGAGCTTACACTGTACAGGAGAGAGGACTCTGCCCATAAGAGCTTACACTCTACAGGAGAGAGGACCCTGCCCATAAGAGCTTACACTGTACAGGAGAGAGGTCACTGCCCATAAGAGCTTACACTCTACAGGAGAGAGGACACTGCCCATAAGAGCTTACACTCTACAGGAGAGAGGTCCCTGCCCATAAGAGCTTACACTCTACAGGAGAGAGGACCCTGCCCATAAGAGCTTACACTCTACAGGAGAGAGGAGCCTGCACATAAGAGCTTATACTATACAGTAGATAGGACCCTGCCCATAAGAGCTTACACTCTACAGGAGAGAGGACCCTGCCCATAAGAGCTTACACTGTACAGGAGAGAGGACCCTGCCCATAAGAGCTTACACTCTACAGGAGAGAGGACCCTGCTCATAAGAGCTTACACTCTACAGGAGACAGGACCCTGCCCATAAGAGCTTACACTCTACAGGAGAGAGGACCCTGCTCATAAGAGCTTACACTCTACAGGAGAGAGGACCCTGCCCATAAGAGCTTACACTCTACAGGAGAGAGGACCCTGCCCATAAGAGCTTACACTGTACAGGAGAGAGGACCCTGCCCATAAGAGCTTACACTGTACAGGAGAGAGGACCCTGCCCATAAGAGCTTACACTCTACAAGAGAGAGGACCCTGCCCATAAGAGCTTACACTCTACAGGAGAGAGGACCCTGCCCATAAGAGCTTACACTCTACAAGAGAGAGGACCCTGCCCATAAGAGCTTACACTCTACAGGAGAGAGGACCCTGCCCATAAGAGCTTACACTCTACAGGAGAGAGGTCCCTGCCCATAAGAGCTTACACTCTACAGGAGAGGACCCTCCCATAAGAGCTTACACTCTACAGGAGAGAGGACCCTGACCATAAGAGCTTACACTCTACAGGAGAGAGGACCTTGCCCATAAGAGCTTACACTGTACAGGAGAGAGGACCCTGCCCATAAGAGCTTACACTCTACAAGAGAGAGGACCCTGCCCATAAGAGCTTACACTGTACAGGAGAGAGGACCCTGCCCATAAGAGCTTACACTCTACAAGAGAGAGGACCCTGCACATAAGAGCTTACACTCTACAAGAGAGAGGACCCTGCACATAACAGCTTACACTCTACAGGAGAGAGAGGACCCTGCACATAAGAGCTTACACTCTACAAGAGAGAGGACCCTGCAGATAAGAGCTTACTTTCTACAAGAGAGAGGACCCTGCCCATAAGAGCTTACACTCTACAGGAGAAAGGTCCCTGCCCATAAGAGCTTACACTCTACAGGAGAGGACCCTCCCATAAGAGCTTACACTCTACAGGAGAGAGGACCCTGACCATAAGAGCTTACACTGTACAGGAGAGAGGACTCTGCCCATAAGAGCTTACACTGTACAGGAGAGAGGACTCTGCCCATAAGAGCTTACACTCTACAGGAGAGAGGACCCTGCCCATAAGAGCTTACACTCTACAGGAGAGAGGACCCTGCCCATAAGAGCTTACACTCTACAGGAGAGAGGACCCTGCCCATAAGAGCTTACACTGTACAGGAGAGAGGACTCTGCCCATGAGAGCTTACACTCTACAGGAGAGAGGACCCTGCCCATAAGAGCTTACACTCTACAGGAGAGAGGACCTTGCCCATAAGAGCTTACACTGTACAGGAGTGAGGACCCTGCCCATAAGAGCTTACACTCTACAAGAGAGAGGACCCTGCCCATAAGAGCTTACACTCTACAGGAGAGAGGACCCTGCCCATAAGAGCTTACACTCTACAAGAGAGAGGACCCTGCACATAACAGCTTACACTCTACAGGAGAGAGGACCCTGCACATAAGAGCTTACACTCTACAAGAGAGAGGACCCTGCCCATAAGAGCTTACACTCTACAAGAGAGAGGACCCTGCCCATAAGAGCTTACACTCTACAGGAGAAAGAACCCTGCCCATAAGAGCTTACACTGTACAGGAGAGAGGTCCCTGCCCATAAGAGCTTACACTCTACAGGAGAGAGGTCCCTGCCCATAAGAGCTTACACTCTACAGGAGAGAGGACCCTGACCATAAGAGCTTACACTCTACAGGAGAGAGGACCTTGCCCATAAGAGCTTACACTGTACAGGAGAGAGGACCCTGCCCATAAGAGCTTACACTCTACAAGAGAGAGGACCCTGCCCATAAGAGCTTACACTGTACAGGAGAGAGGACCCTGCCCATAAGAGCTTACACTCTACAAGAGAGAGGACCCTGCACATAAGAGCTTACACTCTACAAGAGAGAGGACCCTGCACATAACAGCTTACACTCTACAGGAGAGAGAGGACCCTGCACATAAGAGCTTACACTCTACAAGAGAGAGGACCCTGCAGATAAGAGCTTACTTTCTACAAGAGAGAGGACCCTGCCCATAAGAGCTTACACTCTACAGGAGAAAGGTCCCTGCCCATAAGAGCTTACACTCTACAGGAGAGGACCCTCCCATAAGAGCTTACACTCTACAGGAGAGAGGACCCTGACCATAAGAGCTTACACTGTACAGGAGAGAGGACTCTGCCCATAAGAGCTTACACTGTACAGGAGAGAGGACTCTGCCCATAAGAGCTTACACTCTACAGGAGAGAGGACCCTGCCCATAAGAGCTTACACTCTACAGGAGAGAGGACCCTGCCCATAAGAGCTTACACTCTACAGGAGAGAGGACCCTGCCCATAAGAGCTTACACTGTACAGGAGAGAGGACTCTGCCCATGAGAGCTTACACTCTACAGGAGAGAGGACCCTGCACATAAGAGCTTACACTCTACAAGAGAGAGGACCCTGCCCATAAGAGCTTACACTCTACAAGAGAGAGGACCCTGCCCATAAGAGCTTACACTCTACAGGAGAAAGAACCCTGCCCATAAGAGCTTACACTGTACAGGAGAGAGGTCCCTGCCCATAAGAGCTTACACTCTACAGGAGAGAGGTCCCTGCCCATAAGAGCTTACACTCTACAGGAGAGAGGACCCTGCCCATAAGAGCTTACACTCTACAGGAGAGAGGTCCCTGCCCATAAGAGCTTAAACTCTACAGGAGAGGACCCTCCCATAAGAGCTTACACTCTACAGGAGAGAGGACCCTGACCATAAGAGCTTACACTGTACAGGAGAGAGGACATTGATCATAAGAGCTTACACTGTACAGGAGAGAGGACTCTGCCCATAAGAGCTTACACTCTACAGGAGAGAGGACCCTGCCCATAAGAGCTTACACTCTACAGGAGAGAGGACCCTGCCCATAAGAGCTTACACTCTACAGGAGAGAGGACCCTGCCCATAAGAGCTTACACTGTACAGGAGAGAGGACTCTGCCCATAAGAGCTTACACTCTACAGGAGAGAGGACCCTGCCCATAAGAGCTTACACTCTACAGGAGAGAGGACCCTGCCCATAAGAGCTTACACTCTACAGGAGAGAGGACCCTGCCCATAAGAGCTTACACTGTACAGGAGAGAGGACCCTGCCCATAAGAGCTTACACTGTACAGGAGAGAGGACCCTGCCCATAAGAGCTTACACTGTACAGGAGAGAGGACCCTGCCCATAAGAGCTTACACTGTACAGGAGAGAGGACCCTGCCCATAAGAGCTTACACTCTACAGGAGAGAGGTCCCTGTCCATAAGAGCTTACATTCTACAGGAGAGAGGTCCCTGCCCATAAGAGCTTACACTCTACAGGAGAGAGGACCCTGCCCATAAGAGCTTACACTCTACAGAAGAGAGGACCCTGCCCATAAGAGCTTACACTGTACAGGAGAGAGGACCCTGCCCATAAGAGCTTACACTCTACAGGAGAGAGGACCCTGCCCATAAGAGCTTACACTGTACAGGAGAGAGGACTCTGCCCATAAGAGCTTACACTCTACAGGAGAGAGGACCCTGCCCATAAGAGCTTACACTCTACAGGAGAGAGGACCCTGCCCATAAGAGCTTACACTCTACAGGAGAGAGGACCCTGCCCATAAGAGCTTACACTGTACAGGAGAGAGGACCCTGCCCATAAGAGCTTACACTGTACAGGAGAGAGGACCCTGCCCATAAGAGCTTACACTGTACAGGAGAGAGGACCCTGCCCATAAGAGCTTACACTGTACAGGAGAGAGGACCCTGCCCATAAGAGCTTACACTCTACAGGAGAGAGGTCCCTGTCCATAAGAGCTTACATTCTACAGGAGAGAGGTCCCTGCCCATAAGAGCTTACACTCTACAGGAGAGAGGACCCTGCCCATAAGAGCTTACACTCTACAGAAGAGAGGACCCTGCCCATAAGAGCTTACACTGTACAGGAGAGAGGACTCTGCCCATAAGAGCTTACACTCTACAGGAGAGAGGACCCTGCCCATAAGAGCTTACACTGTACAGGAGAGAGGTCACTGCCCATAAGAGCTTACACTCTACAGGAGAGAGGACACTGCCCATAAGAGCTTACACTCTACAGGAGAGAGGTCCCTGCCCATAAGAGCTTACACTCTACAGGAGAGAGGACCCTGCCCATAAGAGCTTACACTCTACAGGAGAGAGGAGCCTGCACATAAGAGCTTATACTATACAGTAGATAGGACCCTGCCCATAAGAGCTTACACTCTACAGGAGAGAGGACCCTGCCCATAAGAGCTTACACTGTACAGGAGAGAGGACCCTGCCCATAAGAGCTTACACTCTACAGGAGAGAGGACCCTGCTCATAAGAGCTTACACTCTACAGGAGACAGGACCCTGCCCATAAGAGCTTACACTCTACAGGAGAGAGGACCCTGCCCATAAGAGCTTACACTCTACAGGAGAGAGGACCCTGCCCATAAGAGCTTACACTCTACAGGAGAGAGGACCCTGCCCATAAGAGCTTACACTGTACAGGAGAGAGGACCCTGCCCATAAGAGCTTACACTGTACAGGAGAGAGGACCCTGCCCATAAGAGCTTACACTCTACAAGAGAGAGGACCCTGCCCATAAGAGCTTACACTCTACAGGAGAGAGGACCCTGCCCATAAGAGCTTACACTCTACAAGAGAGAGGACCCTGCCCATAAGAGCTTACACTCTACAGGAGAGAGGACCCTGCCCATAAGAGCTTACACTCTACAGGAGAGAGGTCCCTGCCCATAAGAGCTTACACTCTACAGGAGAGGACCCTCCCATAAGAGCTTACACTCTACAGGAGAGAGGACCCTGACCATAAGAGCTTACACTCTACAGGAGAGAGGACCTTGCCCATAAGAGCTTACACTGTACAGGAGAGAGGACCCTGCCCATAAGAGCTTACACTCTACAAGAGAGAGGACCCTGCCCATAAGAGCTTACACTGTACAGGAGAGAGGACCCTGCCCATAAGAGCTTACACTCTACAAGAGAGAGGACCCTGCACATAAGAGCTTACACTCTACAAGAGAGAGGACCCTGCACATAACAGCTTACACTCTACAGGAGAGAGAGGACCCTGCACATAAGAGCTTACACTCTACAAGAGAGAGGACCCTGCAGATAAGAGCTTACTTTCTACAAGAGAGAGGACCCTGCCCATAAGAGCTTACACTCTACAGGAGAAAGGTCCCTGCCCATAAGAGCTTACACTCTACAGGAGAGGACCCTCCCATAAGAGCTTACACTCTACAGGAGAGAGGACCCTGACCATAAGAGCTTACACTGTACAGGAGAGAGGACTCTGCCCATAAGAGCTTACACTGTACAGGAGAGAGGACTCTGCCCATAAGAGCTTACACTCTACAGGAGAGAGGACCCTGCCCATAAGAGCTTACACTCTACAGGAGAGAGGACCCTGCCCATAAGAGCTTACACTCTACAGGAGAGAGGACCCTGCCCATAAGAGCTTACACTGTACAGGAGAGAGGACTCTGCCCATGAGAGCTTACACTCTACAGGAGAGAGGACCCTGCCCATAAGAGCTTACACTCTACAGGAGAGAGGACCTTGCCCATAAGAGCTTACACTGTACAGGAGTGAGGACCCTGCCCATAAGAGCTTACACTCTACAAGAGAGAGGACCCTGCCCATAAGAGCTTACACTCTACAGGAGAGAGGACCCTGCCCATAAGAGCTTACACTCTACAAGAGAGAGGACCCTGCACATAACAGCTTACACTCTACAGGAGAGAGGACCCTGCACATAAGAGCTTACACTCTACAAGAGAGAGGACCCTGCCCATAAGAGCTTACACTCTACAAGAGAGAGGACCCTGCCCATAAGAGCTTACACTCTACAGGAGAAAGAACCCTGCCCATAAGAGCTTACACTGTACAGGAGAGAGGTCCCTGCCCATAAGAGCTTACACTCTACAGGAGAGAGGTCCCTGCCCATAAGAGCTTACACTCTACAGGAGAGAGGACCCTGACCATAAGAGCTTACACTCTACAGGAGAGAGGACCTTGCCCATAAGAGCTTACACTGTACAGGAGAGAGGACCCTGCCCATAAGAGCTTACACTCTACAAGAGAGAGGACCCTGCCCATAAGAGCTTACACTGTACAGGAGAGAGGACCCTGCCCATAAGAGCTTACACTCTACAAGAGAGAGGACCCTGCACATAAGAGCTTACACTCTACAAGAGAGAGGACCCTGCACATAACAGCTTACACTCTACAGGAGAGAGAGGACCCTGCACATAAGAGCTTACACTCTACAAGAGAGAGGACCCTGCAGATAAGAGCTTACTTTCTACAAGAGAGAGGACCCTGCCCATAAGAGCTTACACTCTACAGGAGAAAGGTCCCTGCCCATAAGAGCTTACACTCTACAGGAGAGGACCCTCCCATAAGAGCTTACACTCTACAGGAGAGAGGACCCTGACCATAAGAGCTTACACTGTACAGGAGAGAGGACTCTGCCCATAAGAGCTTACACTGTACAGGAGAGAGGACTCTGCCCATAAGAGCTTACACTCTACAGGAGAGAGGACCCTGCCCATAAGAGCTTACACTCTACAGGAGAGAGGACCCTGCCCATAAGAGCTTACACTCTACAGGAGAGAGGACCCTGCCCATAAGAGCTTACACTGTACAGGAGAGAGGACTCTGCCCATGAGAGCTTACACTCTACAGGAGAGAGGACCCTGCCCATAAGAGCTTACACTCTACAGGAGAGAGGACCTTGCCCATAAGAGCTTACACTGTACAGGAGTGAGGACCCTGCCCATAAGAGCTTACACTGTACAGGAGAGAGGACCCTGCCCATAAGAGCTTACACTGTACAGGAGAGAGGACCCTGCCCATAAGAGCTTACACTCTACAGGAGAGAGGTCCCTGCCCATAAGAGCTTAAACTCTACAGGAGAGGACCCTCCCATAAGAGCTTACACTCTACAGGAGAGAGGACCCTGACCATAAGAGCTTACACTGTACAGGAGAGAGGACTCTGATCATAAGAGCTTACACTGTACAGGAGAGAGGACTCTGCCCATAAGAGCTTACACTCTACAGGAGAGAGGACCCTGCCCATAAGAGCTTACACTCTACAGGAGAGAGGACCCTGCCCATAAGAGCTTACACTCTACAGGAGAGAGGACCCTGCCCATAAGAGCTTACACTGTACAGGAGAGAGGACTCTGCCCATAAGAGCTTACACTCTACAGGAGAGAGGACCCTGCCCATAAGAGCTTACACTCTACAGGAGAGAGGACCCTGCCCATAAGAGCTTACACTCTACAGGAGAGAGGACCCTGCCCATAAGAGCTTACACTCTACAGGAGAGAGGACCCTGCCCATAAGAGCTTACACTGTACAGGAGAGAGGACCCTGCCCATAAGAGCTTACACTGTACAGGAGAGAGGACCCTGCCCATAAGAGCTTACACTGTACAGGAGAGAGGACCCTGCCCATAAGAGCTTACACTCTACAGGAGAGAGGTCCCTGTCCATAAGAGCTTACATTCTACAGGAGAGAGGTCCCTGCCCATAAGAGCTTACACTCTACAGGAGAGAGGACCCTGCCCATAAGAGCTTACACTCTACAGAAGAGAGGACCCTGCCCATAAGAGCTTACACTGTACAGGAGAGAGGACTCTGCCCATAAGAGCTTACACTCTACAGGAGAGAGGACCCTGCCCATAAGAGCTTACACTGTACAGGAGAGAGGTCACTGCCCATAAGAGCTTACACTCTACAGGAGAGAGGACACTGCCCATAAGAGCTTACACTCTACAGGAGAGAGGTCCCTGCCCATAAGAGCTTACACTCTACAGGAGAGAGGACCCTGCCCATAAGAGCTTACACTCTACAGGAGAGAGGACCCTGCCCATAAGAGCTTACACTCTACAGGAGAGAGGACCCTGCCCATAAGAGCTTACACTGTACAGGAGAGAGGACTCTGCCCATGAGAGCTTACACTCTACAGGAGAGAGGACCCTGCCCATAAGAGCTTACACTCTACAGGAGAGAGGACCTTGCCCATAAGAGCTTACACTGTACAGGAGAGAGGACCCTGCCCATAAGAGCTTACACTCTACAAGAGAGAGGACCCTGCCCAAAAGAGCTTACACTCTACAGGAGAGAGGACCCTGCCCATAAGAGCTTACACTCTACAAGAGAGAGGACCCTGCCCATAAGAGCTTACACTCTACAAGAGAGAGGACCCTGCACATAACAGCTTACACTCTACAGGAGAGAGGACCCTGCACATAAGAGCTTACACTCTACAAGAGAGAGGACCCTGCCCATAAGAGCTTACACTCTACAAGAGAGAGGACCCTGCCCATAAGAGCTTACACTCTACAGGAGAAAGAACCCTGCCCATAAGAGCTTACACTGTACAGGAGAGAGGTCCCTGCCCATAAGAGCTTACACTCTACAGGAGAGAGGTCCCTGCCCATAAGAGCTTACACTCTACAGGAGAGAGGACCCTGCCCATAAGAGCTTACACTCTACAGGAGAGAGGTCCCTGCCCATAAGAGCTTAAACTCTACAGGAGAGGACCCTCCCATAAGAGCTTACACTCTACAGGAGAGAGGACCCTGACCATAAGAGCTTACACTGTACAGGAGAGAGGACTCTGATCATAAGAGCTTACACTGTACAGGAGAGAGGACTCTGCCCATAAGAGCTTACACTCTACAGGAGAGAGGACCCTGCCCATAAGAGCTTACACTCTACAGGAGAGAGGACCCTGCCCATAAGAGCTTACACTCTACAGGAGAGAGGACCCTGCCCATAAGAGCTTACACTGTACAGGAGAGAGGACTCTGCCCATAAGAGCTTACACTCTACAGGAGAGAGGACCCTGCCCATAAGAGCTTACACTCTACAGGAGAGAGGACCCTGCCCATAAGAGCTTACACTCTACAGGAGAGAGGACCCTGCCCATAAGAGCTTACACTGTACAGGAGAGAGGACCCTGCCCATAAGAGCTTACACTGTACAGGAGAGAGGACCCTGCCCATAAGAGCTTACACTGTACAGGAGAGAGGACCCTGCCCATAAGAGCTTACACTGTACAGGAGAGAGGACCCTGCCCATAAGAGCTTACACTCTACAGGAGAGAGGTCCCTGTCCATAAGAGCTTACATTCTACAGGAGAGAGGTCCCTGCCCATAAGAGCTTACACTCTACAGGAGAGAGGACCCTGCCCATAAGAGCTTACACTCTACAGAAGAGAGGACCCTGCCCATAAGAGCTTACACTGTACAGGAGAGAGGACTCTGCCCATAAGAGCTTACACTCTACAGGAGAGAGGACCCTGCCCATAAGAGCTTACACTGTACAGGAGAGAGGTCACTGCCCATAAGAGCTTACACTCTACAGGAGAGAGGACACTGCCCATAAGAGCTTACACTCTACAGGAGAGAGGTCCCTGCCCAGAAGAGCTTACACTCTACAGGAGAGAGGACCCTGCCCATAAGAGCTTACACTCTACAGGAGAGAGGAGCCTGCACATAAGAGCTTATACTATACAGTAGAGAGGACCCTGCCCATAAGAGCTTACACTCTACAGGAGAGAGGACCCTGCCCATAAGAGCTTACACTGTACAGGAGAGAGGACCCTGCCCATAAGAGCTTACACTCTACAGGAGAGAGGACCCTGTTCATAAGAGCTTACACTCTACAGGAGACAGGACCCTGCCCATAAGAGCTTACACTCTACAGGAGAGAGGACCCTGCCCATAAGAGCTTACACTCTACAGGAGAGAGGATCCTGCCCATAAGAGCTTACACTCTACAGGAGAGAGGACCCTGCCCATAAGAGCTTACACTGTACAGGAGAGAGGACCCTGCCCACAAGAGCTTACACTGTACAGGAGAGAGGACCCTGCCCATAAGAGCTTACACTGTACAGGAGAGAGGACCCTGCCCATAAGAGCTTACACTCTACAGGAGAGAGGTCCCTGTCCATAAGAGCTTACACTCTACAGGAGATAGGTCCCTGCCCATAAGAGCTTACACTCTACAGGAGAGAGGACCCTGCCCATAAGAGCTTACACTCTACAGAAGAGAGGACCCTGCCCATAAGAGCTTACACTGTACAGGAGAGAGGACTCTGCCCATAAGAGCTTACACTCTACAGGAGAGAGGACCCTGCCCATAAGAGCTTACACTGTACAGGAGAGAGGTCACTGCCCATAAGAGCTTACACTCTACAGGAGAGAGGACACTGCCCATAAGAGCTTACACTCTACAGGAGAGAGGTCCCTGCCCATAAGAGCTTACACTCTACAGGAGAGAGGACCCTGCCCATAAGAGCTTACACTCTACAGGAGAGAGGAGCCTGCACATAAGAGCTTATACTATACAGTAGAGAGGACCCTGCCCATAAGAGCTTACACTCTACAGGAGAGAGGACCCTGCCCATAAGAGCTTACACTGTACAGGAGAGAGGACTCTGCCCATAAGAGCTTACACTGTACAGGAGAGAGGACCCTGCCCATAATAGCTTACAGTCTACAGGAGAGAGGACCCTGCTCATAAGAGCTTACACTCTACAGGAGACAGGACCCTGCCCATAAGAGCTTACGCTCTACAGGAGAGAGGACCCTGCCCATAAGAGCTTACACTCTACAGGAGAGAGGACCCTGCCCATAAGAGCTAACACTCTACAGGAGAGAGGACCCTGCCCATAAGAGCTTACACTGTACAGGAGAGAGGACCCTGCACATAAGAGCTTACACTCTACAGGAGAGAGGAGCCTGCACATAAGAGCTTATACTATACAGGAGAGAGTACCCTGCCCATAAGAGCTTACACTCTACAGGAGAAAGGACTCTGCCCATAAGAGCTTACACTCTACAGGAGAGAGGACTCTGCCCATAAGAGCTTACACTTTACAGGAGAGAGGACCCTGCCCATAAGAGCTTACACTCTACAGGAGAGAGGACCCTGCCCATAAGAGCTTACACTCTACAGGAGAGAGGACCTTGCCCATAAGAGCTTACACTGTACAGGAGAGAGGACCCTGCCCATAAGAGCTTACACTCTACAAGAGAGAGGACCCTGCCCATAAGAGCTTACACTGTATAGGAGAGAGGACCCTGCCCATAAGAGCTTACACTCTACAAGAGAGAGGACCCTGCACATAAGAGCTTACACTCTACAAGAGAGAGGACCCTGCACATAACAGCTTACACTCTACAGGAGAGAGAGGACCCTGCACATAAGAGCTTACACTCTACAAGAGAGAGGACCCTGCAGATAAGAGCTTACTTTCTACAAGAGAGAGGACCCTGCCCATAAGAGCTTACACTCTACAGGAGAAAGGTCCCTGCCCATAAGAGCTTACACTCTACAGGAGATGACCCTCCCATAAGAGCTTACACTCTACAGGAGAGAGGACCCTGACCATAAGAGCTTACACTGTACAGTAGAGAGGACTCTGCCCATAAGAGCTTACACTGTACAGGAGAGAGGACTCTGCCCATAAGAGCTTACACTCTACAGGAGAGAGGACCCTGCCCATAAGAGCTTACACTCTACAGGAGAGAGGACCCTGCCCATAAGAGCTTACACTCTACAGGAGAGAGGACCCTGCCCATAAGAGCTTACACTGTACAGGAGAGAGGACTCTGCCCATGAGAGCTTACACTCTACAGGAGAGAGGACCCTGCCCATAAGAGCTTACACTCTACAGGAGAGAGGACCTTGCCCATAAGAGCTTACACTGTACAGGAGAGAGGACCCTGCCCATAAGAGCTTACACTCTACAAGAGAGAGGACCCTGCCCATAAGAGCTTACACTCTACAGGAGAGAGGACCCTGCCCATAAGAGCTTACACTCTACAAGAGAGAGGACCCTGCCCATAAGAGCTTACACTCTACAAGAGAGAGGACCCTGCACATAACAGCTTACACTCTACAGGAGAGAGGACCCTGCACATAAGAGCTTACACTCTACAAGAGAGAGGACCCTGCCCATAAGAGCTTACACTCTACAAGAGAGAGGACCCTGCCCATAAGAGCTTACACTCTACAGGAGAAAGAACCCTGCCCATAAGAGCTTACACTGTACAGGAGAGAGGTCCCTGCCCATAAGAGCTTACACTCTACAGGAGAGAGGTCCCTGCCCATAAGAGCTTACACTCTACAGGAGAGAGGACCCTGCCCATAAGAGCTTACACTCTACAGGAGAGAGGTCCCTGCCCATAAGAGCTTACACTCTACAGGAGAGGACCCTCCCATAAGAGCTTACACTCTACAGGAGAGAGGACCCTGACCATAAGAGCTTACACTGTACAGGAGAGAGGACTCTGATCATAAGAGCTTACACTGTACAGGAGAGAGGACTCTGCCCATAAGAGCTTACACTCTACAGGAGAGAGGACCCTGCCCATAAGAGCTTACACTCTACAGGAGAGAGGACCCTGCCCATAAGAGCTTACACTCTACAGGAGAGAGGACCCTGCCCATAAGAGCTTACACTGTACAGAAGAGAGGACTCTGCCCATAAGAGCTTACACTCTACAGGAGAAAGAACCCTGCCTATAAGAGCTTACACTGTACAGGAGAGAGGTCCCTGCCCATAAGAGCTTACACTCTACAGGAGAGAGGTCCCTGCCCATAAGAGCTTACACTCTACAGGAGAGGACTCTGCCCATAAGAGCTTACACTCTACAGGAGAGAGGACCCTGCCCATAAGAGCTTACACTCTACAGGAGAGAGGACCCTGCCCATAAGAGCTTACACTCTACAGGAGAGAGGACCTTGCCCATAAGAGCTTACACTGTACAGGAGAGAGGACCCTGCCCATAAGAGCTTATACTCTACAAGAGAGAGGACCCTGCCCATAAGAGCTTACACTGTACAGGAGAGAGGACCCTGCCCATAAGAGCTTACACTCTACAAGAGAGAGGACCCTGCACATAAGAGCTTACACTCTACAAGAGAGAGGACCCTGCACATAACAGCTTACACTCTACAGGAGAGAGAGGACCCTGCACAAAAGAGCTTACACTCTACAAGAGAGAGGACCCTGCAGATAAGAGCTTACTTTCTACAAGAGAGAGGACCCTGCCCATAAGAGCTTACACTCTACAGGAGAAAGGTCCCTGCCCATAAGAGCTTACACTCTACAGGAGAGGACCCTCCCATAAGAGCTTACACTCTACAGGAGAGAGGACCCTGACCATAAGAGCTTACACTGTACAGGAGAGAGGACTCTGCCCATAAGAGCTTACACTGTACAGGAGAGAGGACTCTGCCCATAAGAGCTTACACTCTACAGGAGAGAGGACCCTGCCCATAAGAGCTTACACTCTACAGGAGAGAGGACCCTGCCCATAAGAGCTTACACTCTACAGGAGAGAGGACCCTGCCCATAAGAGCTTACACTGTACAGGAGAGAGGACTCTGCCCATGAGAGCTTACACTCTACAGGAGAGAGGACCCTGCCCATAAGAGCTTACACCCTACAGGAGAGAGGACCTTGCCCATAAGAGCTTACACTGTACAGGAGAGAGGACCCTGCCCATAAGAGCTTACACTCTACAAGAGAGAGGACCCTGCCCATAAGAGCTTACACTCTACAGGAGAGAGGACCCTGCCCATAAGAGCTTACACTCTACAAGAGAGAGGACCCTGCCCATAAGAGCTTACACTCTACAAGAGAGAGGACCCTGCACATAACAGCTTACACTCTACAGGAGAGAGGACCCTGCACATAAGAGCTTACACTCTACAAGAGAGAGGACCCTGCCCATAAGAGCTTACACTCTACAAGAGAGAGGACCCTGCCCATAAGAGCTTACACTCTACAGGAGAAAGAACCCTGCCCATAGGAGCTTACACTGTACAGGAGAGAGGTCCCTGCCCATAAGAGCTTACACTCTACAGGAGAGAGGTCCCTGCCCATAAGAGCTTACACTCTACAGGAGAGAGGACCCTGCCCATAAGAGCTTACACTCTACAGGAGAGAGGTCCCTGCCCATAAGAGCTTAAACTCTACAGGAGAGGACCCTCCCATAAGAGCTTACACTCTACAGGAGAGAGGACCCTGACCATAAGAGCTTACACTCTACAGGAGAGAGGACCCTGCCCATAAGAGCTTACACTGTACAGGAGAGAGGACTCTGCCCATAAGAGCTTACACTCTACAGGAGAGAGGACCCTGCCCATAAGAGCTTACACTCTACAGGAGAGAGGACCCTGCCCATAAGAGCTTACACTCTACAGGAGAGAGGACCCTGCCCATAAGAGCTTACACTGTACAGGAGAGAGGACTCTGCCCATAAGAGCTTACACTCTACAGGAGAGAGGACCCTGCCCATAAGAGCTTACACTCTACAGGAGAGAGGACCCTGCCCATAAGAGCTTACACTGTACAGGAGAGAGGACCCTGCCCATAAGAGCTTACACTGTACAGGAGAGAGGACCCTGCCCATAAGAGCTTACACTGTACAGGAGAGAGGACCCTGCCCATAAGAGCTTACACTGTACAGGAGAGAGGACCCTGCCCATAAGAGCTTACACTGTACAGGAGAGAGGACCCTGCCCATAAGAGCTTACACTCTACAGGAGAGAGGTCCCTGTCCATAAGAGCTTACATTCTACAGGAGAGAGGTCCCTGTCCATAAGAGCTTACACTCTACAGGAGAGAGGACCCTGCCCATAAGAGCTTACACTCTACAGAAGAGAGGACCCTGCCCATAAGAGCTTACACTGTACAGGAGAGAGGACTCTGCCCATAAGAGCTTACACTCTACAGGAGAGAGGACCCTGCCCATAAGAGCTTACACTGTACAGGAGAGAGGTCACTGCCCATAAGAGCTTACACTCTACAGGAGAGAGGACACTGCCCATA
The DNA here is from genome assembly GCF_031893055.1 of Leptodactylus fuscus. Taxonomy (NCBI): domain Eukaryota; kingdom Metazoa; phylum Chordata; class Amphibia; order Anura; family Leptodactylidae; genus Leptodactylus; species Leptodactylus fuscus. Next base: position 266,441,133 of record NC_134266.1, read on the forward strand.
AGAGCTTACACTCTACAGGAGAGAGGTCCCTGCCCATAAGAGCTTACACTCTACAGGAGAGAGGACCCTGCCCATAAGAGCTTACACTCTACAGGAGAGAGGAGCCTGCACATAAGAGCTCATACTATACAGTAGAGAGGACCCTGCCCATAAGAGCTTACACTCTACAGGAGAGAGGACCCTGCCCATAAGAGCTTACACTGTACAGGAGAGAGGACCCTGCCCATAAGAGCTTACACTCTACAGGAGAGAGGACCCTGCTCATAAGAGCTTACACTCTACAGGAGACAGGACCCTGCCCATAAGAGCTTACACTCTACAGGAGAGAGGACCCTGCCCATAAGAGCTTACACTCTACAGGAGAGAGGACCCTGCCCATAAGAGCTTACACTCTACAGGAGAGAGGACCTTGCCCATAAGAGCTTACACTGTACAGGAGAGAGGACCCTGCCCATAAGAGCTTATACTCTACAAGAGAGAGGACCCTGCCCATAAGAGCTTACACTGTACAGGAGAGAGGACCCTGCCCATAAGAGCTTACACTCTACAAGAGAGAGGACCCTGCACATAAGAGCTTACACTCTACAAGAGAGAGGACCCTGCACATAACAGCTTACACTCTACAGGAGAGAGAGGACCCTGCACATAAGAGCTTACACTCTACAAGAGAGAGGACCCTGCAGATAAGAGCTTACTTTCTACAAGAGAGAGGACCCTGCCCATAAGAGCTTACACTCTACAGGAGAAAGGTCCCTGCCCATAAGAGCTTACACTCTACAGGAGAGGACCCTCCCATAAGAGCTTACACTCTACAGGAGAGAGGACCCTGACCATAAGAGCTTACACTGTACAGGAGAGAGGACTCTGCCCATAAGAGCTTACACTGTACAGGAGAGAGGACTCTGCCCATAAGAGCTTACACTCTACAGGAGAGAGGACCCTGCCCATAAGAGCTTACACTCTACAGGAGAGAGGACCCTGCCCATAAGAGCTTACACTCTACAGGAGAGAGGACCCTGCCCATAAGAGCTTACACTGTACAGGAGAGAGGACTCTGCCCATGAGAGCTTACACTCTACAGGAGAGAGGACCCTGCCCATAAGAGCTTACACCCTACAGGAGAGAGGACCTTGCCCATAAGAGCTTACACTGTACAGGAGAGAGGACCCTGCCCATAAGAGCTTACACTCTACAAGAGAGAGGACCCTGCCCATAAGAGCTTACACTCTACAGGAGAGAGGACCCTGCCCATAAGAGCTTACACTCTACAAGAGAGAGGACCCTGCCCATAAGAGCTTACACTCTACAAGAGAGAGGACCCTGCACATAACAGCTTACACTCTACAGGAGAGAGGACCCTGCACATAAGAGCTTACACTCTACAAGAGAGAGGACCCTGCCCATAAGAGCTTACACTCTACAAGAGAGAGGACCCTGCCCATAAGAGCTTACACTCTACAGGAGAAAGAACCCTGCCCATAGGAGCTTACACTGTACAGGAGAGAGGTCCCTGCCCATAAGAGCTTACACTCTACAGGAGAGAGGTCCCTGCCCATAAGAGCTTACACTCTACAGGAGAGAGGACCCTGCCCATAAGAGCTTACACTCTACAGGAGAGAGGTCCCTGCCCATAAGAGCTTAAACTCTACAGGAGAGGACCCTCCCATAAGAGCTTACACTCTACAGGAGAGAGGACCCTGACCATAAGAGCTTACACTCTACAGGAGAGAGGACCCTGCCCATAAGAGCTTACACTGTACAGGAGAGAGGACTCTGCCCATAAGAGCTTACACTCTACAGGAGAGAGGACCCTGCCCATAAGAGCTTACACTCTACAGGAGAGAGGACCCTGCCCATAAGAGCTTACACTCTACAGGAGAGAGGACCCTGCCCATAAGAGCTTACACTGTACAGGAGAGAGGACTCTGCCCATAAGAGCTTACACTCTACAGGAGAGAGGACCCTGCCCATAAGAGCTTACACTCTACAGGAGAGAGGACCCTGCCCATAAGAGCTTACACTGTACAGGAGAGAGGACCCTGCCCATAAGAGCTTACACTGTACAGGAGAGAGGACCCTGCCCATAAGAGCTTACACTGTACAGGAGAGAGGACCCTGCCCATAAGAGCTTACACTGTACAGGAGAGAGGACTCTGCCCATAAGAGCTTACACTCTACAGGAGAGAGGACCCTGCCCATAAGAGCTTACACTGTACAGGAGAGAGGTCACTGCCCATAAGAGCTTACACTCTACAGGAGAGAGGACACTGCCCATAAGAGCTTACACTCTACAGGAGAGAGGTCCCTGCCCCTAAGAGCTTACACTCTACAGGAGAGAGGACCCTGCCCATAAGAGCTTACACTCTACAGGAGAGAGGAGCCTGCACATAAGAGCTCATACTATGCAGTAGAGAGGACCCTGCCCATAAGAGCTTACACTCTACAGGAGAGAGGACCCTGCCCATAAGAGCTTACACTGTACAGGAGAGAGGACCCTGCCCATAAGAGCTTACACTCTACAGGAGAGAGGACCCTGCTCATAAGAGCTTACACTCTACAGGAGACAGGACCCTGCCCATAAGAGCTTACACTCTACAGGAGAGAGGACCCTGCCCATAAGAGCTTACACTCTACAGGAGAGAGGACCCTGCCCATAAGAGCTTACACTCTACAGGAGAGAGGACCTTGCCCATAAGAGCTTACACTGTACAGGAGAGAGGACCCTGCCCATAAGAGCTTATACTCTACAAGAGAGAGGACCCTGCCCATAAGAGCTTACACTGTACAGGAGAGAGGACCCTGCCCATAAGAGCTTACACTCTACAAGAGAGAGGACCCTGCACATAAGAGCTTACACTCTACAAGAGAGAGGACCCTGCACATAACAGCTTACACTCTACAGGAGAGAGAGGACCCTGCACATAAGAGCTTACACTCTACAAGAGAGAGGACCCTGCAGATAAGAGCTTACTTTCTACAAGAGAGAGGACCCTGCCCATAAGAGCTTACACTCTACAGGAGAAAGGTCCCTGCCCATAAGAGCTTACACTCTACAGGAGAGGACCCTCCCATAAGAGCTTACACTCTACAGGAGAGAGGACCCTGACCATAAGAGCTTACACTGTACAGGAGAGAGGACTCTGCCCATAAGAGCTTACACTGTACAGGAGAGAGGACTCTGCCCATAAGAGCTTACACTCTACAGGAGAGAGGACCCTGCCCATAAGAGCTTACACTCTACAGGAGAGAGGACCCTGCCCATAAGAGCTTACACTCTACAGGAGAGAGGACCCTGCCCATAAGAGCTTACACTGTACAGGAGAGAGGACTCTGCCCATGAGAGCTTACACTCTACAGGAGAGAGGACCCTGCCCATAAGAGCTTACACCCTACAGGAGAGAGGACCTTGCCCATAAGAGCTTACACTGTACAGGAGAGAGGACCCTGCCCATAAGAGCTTACACTCTACAAGAGAGAGGACCCTGCCCATAAGAGCTTACACTCTACAGGAGAGAGGACCCTGCCCATAAGAGCTTACACTCTACAAGAGAGAGGACCCTGCCCATAAGAGCTTACACTCTACAAGAGAGAGGACCCTGCACATAACAGCTTACACTCTACAGGAGAGAGGACCCTGCACATAAGAGCTTACACTCTACAAGAGAGAGGACCCTGCCCATAAGAGCTTACACTCTACAAGAGAGAGGACCCTGCCCATAAGAGCTTACACTCTACAGGAGAAAGAACCCTGCCCATAGGAGCTTACACTGTACAGGAGAGAGGTCCCTGCCCATAAGAGCTTACACTCTACAGGAGAGAGGTCCCTGCCCATAAGAGCTTACACTCTACAGGAGAGAGGACCCTGCCCATAAGAGCTTACACTCTACAGGAGAGAGGTCCCTGCCCATAAGAGCTTAAACTCTACAGGAGAGGACCCTCCCATAAGAGCTTACACTCTACAGGAGAGAGGACCCTGACCATAAGAGCTTACACTCTACAGGAGAGAGGACCCTGCCCATAAGAGCTTACACTGTACAGGAGAGAGGACTCTGCCCATAAGAGCTTACACTCTACAGGAGAGAGGACCCTGCCCATAAGAGCTTACACTCTACAGGAGAGAGGACCCTGCCCATAAGAGCTTACACTCTACAGGAGAGAGGACCCTGCCCATAAGAGCTTACACTGTACAGGAGAGAGGACTCTGCCCATAAGAGCTTACACTCTACAGGAGAGAGGACCCTGCCCATAAGAGCTTACACTCTACAGGAGAGAGGACCCTGCCCATAAGAGCTTACACTGTACAGGAGAGAGGACCCTGCCCATAAGAGCTTACACTGTACAGGAGAGAGGACCCTGCCCATAAGAGCTTACACTGTACAGGAGAGAGGACCCTGCCCATAAGAGCTTACACTGTACAGGAGAGAGGACCCTGCCCATAAGAGCTTACACTGTACAGGAGAGAGGACCCTGCCCATAAGAGCTTACACTCTACAGGAGAGAGGTCCCTGTCCATAAGAGCTTACATTCTACAGGAGAGAGGTCCCTGTCCATAAGAGCTTACACTCTACAGGAGAGAGGACCCTGCCCATAAGAGCTTACACTCTACAGAAGAGAGGACCCTGCCCATAAGAGCTTACACTGTACAGGAGAGAGGACTCTGCCCATAAGAGCTTACACTCTACAGGAGAGAGGACCCTGCCCATAAGAGCTTACACTGTACAGGAGAGAGGTCACTGCCCATAAGAGCTTACACTCTACAGGAGAGAGGACACTGCCCATAAGAGCTTACACTCTACAGGAGAGAGGTCCCTGCCCATAAGAGCTTACACTCTACAGGAGAGAGGACCCTGCCCATAAGAGCTTACACTCTACAGGAGAGAGGAGCCTGCACATAAGAGCTCATACTATACAGTAGAGAGGACCCTGCCCATAAGAGCTTACACTCTACAGGAGAGAGGACCCTGCCCATAAGAGCTTACACTGTACAGGAGAGAGGACCCTGCCCATAAGAGCTTACACTCTACAGGAGAGAGGACCCTGCTCATAAGAGCTTACACTCTACAGAAGACAGGACCCTGCCCATAAGAGCTTACACTCTACAGGAGAGAGGACCCTGCCCATAAGAGCTTACACTCTACAGGAGAGAGGACCCTGCCCATAAGAGCTTACACTCTACAGGAGAGAGGACCCTGCCCATAAGAGCTTACACTGTACAGGAGAGAGGACCCTGCCCATAAGAGCTTACACTGTACAGGAGAGAGGACCCTGCCCATAAGAGCTTACACTCTACAAGAGAGAGGACCCTGCCCATAAGAGCTTACACTCTACAGGAGAGAGGACCCTGCCCATAAGAGCTTACACTCTACAAGAGAGAGGACCCTGCCCATAAGAGCTTACACTCTACAAGAGAGAGGACCCTGCACATAACAGCTTACACTCTACAGGAGAGAGGACCCTGCACATAAGAGCTTACACTCTACAAGAGAGAGGACCCTGCCCATAAGAGCTTACACTCTACAAGAGAGAGGACCCTGCCCATAAGAGCTTACACTCTACAGGAGAAAGAACCCTGCCCATAAGAGCTTACACTGTACAGGAGAGAGGTCCCTGCCCATAAGAGCTTACACTCTACAGGAGAGAGGTCCCTGCCCATAAGAGCTTACACTCTACAGGAGAGAGGACCCTGCCCATAAGAGCTTACACTCTACAGGAGAGAGGTCCCTGCCCATAAGAGCTTACACTCTACAGGAGAGGACCCTCCCATAAGAGCTTACACTCTACAGGAGAGAGGACCCTGACCATAAGAGCTTACACTGTACAGGAGAGAGGACTCTGATCATAAGAGCTTACACTGTACAGGAGACAGGACTCTGCCCATAAGAGCTTACACTCTACAGGAGAGAGGACCCTGCCCATAAGAGCTTACACTCTACAGGAGAGAGGACCCTGCCCATAAGAGCTTACACTGTACAGGAGAGAGGACCCTGCCCATAAGAGCTTACACTGTACAGGAGAGAGGACTCTGCCCATAAGAGCTTACACTCTACAGGAGAAAGAACCCTGCCCATAAGAGCTTACACTGTACAGGAGAGAGGTCCCTGCCCATAAGAGCTTACACTCTACAGGAGAGAGGTCCCTGCCCATAAGAGCTTACACTCTACAGGAGAGGACTCTGCCCATAAGAGCTTACACTCTACAGGAGAGAGGACCCTGCCCATAAGAGCTTACACTCTACAGGAGAGAGGACCCTGCCCATAAGAGCTTACACTCTACAGGAGAGAGGACCTTGCCCATAAGAGCCTACACTGTACAGGAGAGAGGACCCTGCCCATAAGAGCTTACACTCTACAGGAGAGAGGACCTTGCCCATAAGAGCCTACACTGTACAAGAGAGAGGACCCTGCCCATAAGAGCTTACACTGTACAGGAGAGAGGACCCTGCCCATAAGAGCTTACACTCTACAAGAGAGAGGACCCTGCACATAAGAGCTTACACTCTACAAGAGAGAGGACCCTGCACATAACAGCTTACACTCTACAGGAGAGAGAGGACCCTGCACATAAGAGCTTACACTCTACAAGAGAGAGGACCCTGCAGATAAGAGCTTACTTTCTACAAGAGAGAGGACCCTGCCCATAAGAGCTTACACTCTACAGGAGAAAGGTCCCTGCCCATAAGAGCTTACACTCTACAGGAGAGGACCCTCCCATAAGAGCTTACACTCTACAGGAGAGAGGACCCTGACCATAAGAGCTTACACTGTACAGGAGAGAGGACTCTGCCCATAAGAGCTTACACTGTACAGGAGAGAGGACTCTGCCCATAAGAGCTTACACTCTACAGGAGAGAGGACCTTGCCCATAAGAGCTTACACTGTACAGGAGAGAGGACCCTGCCCATAAGAGCTTACACTCTACAAGAGAGAGAACCCTGCCCATAAGAGCTTAAACTCTACAGGAGAGAGGACCCTGCCCATAAGAGCTTACACTCTACAGGAGAGAGGACCTTGCCCATAAGAGCTTACACTGTACAGGAGAGAGGACCCTGCCCATAAGAGCTTACACTCTACAAGAGAGAGGACCCTGCCCATAAGAGCTTACACTCTACAGGAGAGAGGACCCTGCCCATAAGAGCTTACACTCTACAAGAGAGAGGACCCTGCCCATAAGAGCTTACACTCTACAAGAGAGAGGACCCTGCACATAACAGCTTACACTCTACAGGAGAGAGGACCCTGCACATAAGAGCTTACACTCTACAAGAGAGAGGACCCTGCCCATAAGAGCTTACACTCTACAAGAGAGAGGACCCTGCCCATAAGAGCTTAAACTCTACAGGAGAGGACCCTCCCATAAGAGCTTACACTCTACAGGAGAGAGGACCCTGACCATAAGAGCTTACACTGTACAGGAGAGAGGACTCTGATCATAAGAGCTTACACTGTACAGGAGAGAGGACTCTGCCCATAAGAGCTTAAACTCTACAGGAGAGGACCCTCCCATAAGAACTTACACTCTACAGGAGAGAGGACCCTGACCATAAGAGCTTACACTGTACAGGAGAGAGGACTCTGATCATAAGAGCTTACACTGTACAGGAGAGAGGACTCTGCCCATAAGAGCTTACACTCTACAGGAGAGAGGACCCTGCCCATAAGAGCTTACACTCTACAGGAGAGAGGACCCTGCCCATAAGAGCTTACACTCTACAGGAGAGAGGACCCTGCCCATAAGAGCTTACACTGTACAGGAGAGAGGACTCTGCCCATAAGAGCTTACACTCTACAGGAGAGAGGACCCTGCCCATAAGAGCTTACACTCTACAGGAGAGAGGACCCTGCCCATAAGAGCTTACACTCTACAGGAGAGAGGACCCTGCCCATAAGAGCTTACACTGTACAGGAGAGAGGACCCTGCCCATAAGAGCTTACACTGTACAGGAGAGAGGACCCTGCCCATAAGAGCTTACACTGTACAGGAGAGAGGACCCTGCCCATAAGAGCTTACACTGTACAGGAGAGAGGACCCTGCCCATAAGAGCTTACACTCTACAGGAGAGAGGTCCCTGTCCATAAGAGCTTACATTCTACAGGAGAGAGGTCCCTGCCCATAAGAGCTTACACTCTACAGGAGAGAGGACCCTGCCCATAAGAGCTTACACTCTACAGAAGAGAGGACCCTGCCCATAAGAGCTTACACTGTACAGGAGAGAGGACTCTGCCCATAAGAGCTTACACTCTACAGGAGAGAGGACCCTGCCCATAAGAGCTTACACTGTACAGGAGAGAGGTCACTGCCCATAAGAGCTTACACTCTACAGGAGAGAGGACACTGCCCATAAGAGCTTACACTCTACAGGAGAGAGGTCCCTGCCCATAAGAGCTTACACTCTACAGGAGAGAGGACCCTGCCCATAAGAGCTTACACTCTACAGGAGAGAGGACCCTGCCCATAAGAGCTTACACTCTACAGGAGAGAGGACCCTGCCCATAAGAGCTTACACTGTACAGGAGAGAGGACTCTGCCCATGAGAGCTTACACTCTACAGGAGAGAGGACCCTGCCCATAAGAGCTTACACTCTACAGGAGAGAGGACCTTGCCCATAAGAGCTTACACTGTACAGGAGAGAGGACCCTGCCCATAAGAGCTTACACTCTACAAGAGAGAGGACCCTGCCCATAAGAGCTTACACTCTACAGGAGAGAGGACCCTGCCCATAAGAGCTTACACTCTACAAGAGAGAGGACCCTGCCCATAAGAGCTTACACTCTACAAGAGAGAGGACCCTGCACATAACAGCTTACACTCTACAGGAGAGAGGACCCTGCACATAAGAGCTTACACTCTACAAGAGAGAGGACCCTGCCCATAAGAGCTTACACTCTACAAGAGAGAGGACCCTGCCCATAAGAGCTTACACTCTACAGGAGAAATAACCCTGCCCATAAGAGCTTACACTGTACAGGAGAGAGGTCCCTGCCCATAAGAGCTTACACTCTACAGGAGAGAGGTCCCTGCCCATAAGAGCTTACACTCTACAGGAGAGAGGACCCTGCCCATAAGAGCTTACACTCTACAGGAGAGAGGTCCCTGCCCATAAGAGCTTAAACTCTACAGGAGAGGACCCTCCCATAAGAGCTTACACTCTACAGGAGAGAGGACCCTGACCATAAGAGCTTACACTGTACAGGAGAGAGGACTCTGATCATAAGAGCTTACACTGTACAGGAGAGAGGACTCTGCCCATAAGAGCTTACACTCTACAGGAGAGAGGACCCTGTCCATAAGAGCTTACACTCTACAGGAGAGAGGACCCTGCCCATAAGAGCTTACACTCTACAGGAGAGAGGACCCTGCCCATAAGAGCTTACACTGTACAGGAGAGAGGACTCTACCCATAAGAGCTTACACTCTACAGGAGAGAGGACCCTGCCCATAAGAGCTTACACTCTACAGGAGAGAGGACCCTGCCCATAAGAGCTTACACTCTACAGGAGAGAGGACCCTGCCCATAAGAGCTTACACTGTACAGGAGAGAGGACCCTGCCCATAAGAGCTTACACTGTACAGGAGAGAGGACCCTGCCCATAAGAGCTTACACTGTACAGGAGAGAGGTCCCTGTCCATAAGAGCTTACATTCTACAGGAGAGAGGTCCCTGCCCATAAGAGCTTACACTCTACAGGAGAGAGGACCCTGCCCATAAGAGCTTACACTCTACAGAAGAGAGGACCCTGCCCATAAGAGCTTACACTGTACAGGAGAGAGGACTCTGCCCATAAGAGCTTACACTCTACAGGAGAGAGGACCCTGCCCATAAGAGCTTACACTGTACAGGAGAGAGGTCACTGCCCATAAGAGCTTACACTCTACAGGAGAGAGGACACTGCCCATAAGAGCTTACACTCTACAGGAGAGAGGTCCCTGCCCATAAGAGCTTACACTCTACAGGAGAGAGGACCCTGCCCATAAGAGCTTACACTCTACAGGAGAGAGGAGCCTGCACATAAGAGCTTATACTATACAGTAGAGAGGACCCTGCCCATAAGAGCTTACACTCTACAGGAGAGAGGACCCTGCCCATAAGAGCTTACACTGTACAGGAGAGAGGACCCTGCCCATAAGAGCTTACACTCTACAGGAGAGAGGACCCTGCTCATAAGAGCTTACACTCTACAGGAGACAGGACCCTGCCCATAAGAGCTTACACTCTACAGGAGAGAGGACCCTGCCCATAAGAGCTTTCACTCTACAGGAGAGAGGACCCTGCCCATAAGAGCTTACACTCTACAGGAGAGAGGACCCTGCCCATAAGAGCTTACACTGTACAGGAGAGAGGACCCTGCCCATAAGAGCTTACACTGTACAGGAGAGAGGACCCTGCCCATAAGAGCTTACACTGTACAGGAGAGAGGACCCTGCCCATAAGAGCTTACACTCTACAGGAGAGAGGTCCCTGTCCATAAGAGCTTACACTGTACAGGAGATAGGTCCCTGCCCATAAGAGCTTACACTCTACAGGAGAGAGGACCCTGCCCATAAGAGCTTACACTCTACAGAAGAGAGGACCCTGCCCATAAGAGCTTACACTGTACAGGAGAGAGGACTCTGCCCATAAGAGCTTACACTCTACAGGAGAGAGGACCCTGCCCATAAGAGCTTACACTGTACAGGAGAGAGGTCACTGCCCATAAGAGCTTACACTCTACAGGAGAGAGGACACTGCCCATAAGAGCTTACACTCTACAGGAGAGAGGTCCCTGCCCATAAGAGCTTACACTCTACAGGAGAGAGGACCCTGCCCATAAGAGCTTACACTCTACAGGAGAGAGGAGCCTGCACATAAGAGCTTATACTATACAGTAGAGAGGACCCTGCCCATAAGAGCTTACACTCTACAGGAGAGAGGACCCTGCCCATAAGAGCTTACACTGTACAGGAGAGAGGACTCTGCCCATAAGAGCTTACACTGTACAGGAGAGAGGACCCTGCCCATAAGAGCTTACAGTCTACAGGAGAGAGGACCCTGCTCATAAGAGCTTACACTCTACAGGAGACAGGACCCTGCCCATAAGAGCTTACGCTCTACAGGAGAGAGGACCCTGCCCATAAGAGCTTACACTCTACAGGAGAGAGGACCCTGCCCATAAGAGCTAACACTCTACAGGAGAGAGGACCCTGCCCATAAGAGCTTACACTGTACAGGAGAGAGGACCCTGCACATAAGAGCTTACACTCTACAGGAGAGAGGAGCCTGCACATAAGAGCTTATACTATACAGGAGAGAGTACCCTGCCCATAAGAGCTTACACTCTACAGGAGAAAGGACTCTGCCCATAAGAGCTTACACTCTACAGGAGAGAGGACCCTGCCCATAAGAGCTTACACTCTACAGGAGAGAGGACCCTGCCCATAAGAGCTTACACTGTACTGGAGAGAGGACTCTGCCCATAAGAGCTTACACTCTACAGGAGAGAGGACCCTACCCATAAGAGCTTACACTCTACAGGAGAGAGGAGCCTGCACATAAGAGCTTATACTATACAGGAGAGAGTACCCTGCCCATAAGAGCTTACACTCTACAGGAGAGAGGACTCTGCCCATAAGAGCTTACACTCTACAGGAGAGAGGACCCTGCTCATAAGAGCTTACACTCTACAGGTGAGAGGACTCTGCCCAAAAGAGCTTATACTCTAAAGGAGAGAGGACCCTGCTCATAAGAGCTTACACTCTACAGGAGAGAGGACCCTGCCCATAAGAGCTTACACTCTACAGGAGAGAGGACCCTGCCCATAAGAGCTTACACTGTACAGGAGAGAGGACCCTGCCCATAAGAGCTTACACTCTACAGGAGAGAGGACCCTGCCCATAAGAGCTTACACTGTACTGGAGAGAGGACTCTGCCCATAAGAGCTTACACTCTACAGGAGAGAGGACCCTGCCCATAAGAGCTTACACTCTACAGGAGAGAGGACCCTGCTCATAAGAGCTTACACTCTACAGGAGACAGGACCCTGCCCATAAGAGCTCACGCTCTACAGGAGAGAGGACCCTGCCCATAAGAGCTTACACTCTACAGGAGAGAGGACCCTGCTCATAAGAGCTTACACTCTACAGGTGAGAGGACTCTGCCCAAAAGAGCTTATACTCTACAGGAGAGAGGACCCTGCTCATAAGAGCTTACACTCTACAGGAGACAGGACCCTGCCCATAAGAGCTTACGCTCTACAGGAGAGAGGACCCTGCCCATAAGAGCTTACACTCTACAGGAGAGAGGACCCTGCTCATAAGAGCTTACACTCTACAGGAGAGAGAACTCTGCCCAAAAGAGCTTACACTCTACAGGAGAGAGTTCCCTGCCCATAAGAGCTTACACTGTACAGGAGAAAGGACCCTGCCCATAAGAGCTTACACTCTACAGGAGAAAGGACCCTGCCCATAAGAGCTTACACTCTACAGGAGAGAGGACCTTGCCCATAAGAACTTACACTATACAGGAGAGAGGACCCTGCCCAAAAGACCTTATACTCTACATGAGAGAGGACCCTGCCCATAAGAGCTTACACTCTACATGAGAGAGGACCCTGCCCATAAGAGCTTACACTGTACAGGAGAGAGGACCTTGCCCATAAGAGCTTACACTCTACAGGAGAGAGGACCCTGCCCATAAGAGCTTACACTGTACAGGAGAGAGGACCTTGCCCATAAGAGCTTACACTCCACAGGAGAGAGGACCCTGCCCATAAGCGCTTACACTGTACAGGAGAAAGGACCCTGCCCATAAGAGCTTACACTCTACAGGAGAGAGGACCCTGCCCATAAGAGCTTACACTCTACAGGAGAGAGGACCCTGACCATAAGAGCTTACACTGTACAGGAGAGAGGACTCTGATCATAAGAGCTTACACTGTACAGGAGAGAGGACTCTGCCCATAAGAGCTTACACTCTACAGGAGAGAGGACCCTGCCCATAAGAGCTTACACTCTACAGGAGAGAGGACCCTGCCCATAAGAGCTTACACTCTACAGGAGAGAGGACCCTGCCCATAAGAGCTTACACTGTACAGGAGAGAGGACTCTGCCCATAAGAGCTTACACTCTACAGGAGAAAGAACCCTGCCCATAAGAGCTTACACTGTACAGGAGAGAGGTCCCTGCCCATAAGAGCTTACACTCTACAGGAGAGAGGTCCCTGCCCATAAGAGCTTACACTCTACAGGAGAGGACTCTGCCCATAAGAGCTTACACTCTACAGGAGAGAGGACCCTGCCCATAAGAGCTTACACTCTACAGGAGAGAGGACCCTGCCCATAAGAGCTTACACTCTACAGGAGAGAGGACCTTGCCCATAAGAGCTTACACTGTACAGGAGAGAGGACCCTGCCCATAAGAGCTTACACTCTACAAGAGAGAGGACCCTGCCCATAAGAGCTTACACTGTACAGGAGAGAGGACCCTGCCCATAAGAGCTTACAATCTACAAGAGAGAGGACCCTGCACATAAGAGCTTACACTCTACAAGAGAGAGGACCCTGCACATAACAGCTTACAATCTACAGGAGAGAGAGGACCCTGCACATAAGAGCTTACACTCTACAAGAGAGAGGACCCTGCAGATAAGAGCTTACTTTCTACAAGAGAGAGGACCCTGCCCATAAGAGCTTACACTCTACAGGAGAAAGGTCCCTGCCCATAAGAGCTTACACTCTACAGGAGAGGACCCTCCCATAAGAGCTTACACTCTACAGGAGAGAGGACCCTGACCATAAGAGCTTACACTGTACAGGAGAGAGGACTCTGCCCATAAGAGCTTACACTGTACAGGAGAGAGGACTCTGCCCATAAGAGCTTACACTCTACAGGAGAGAGGACCCTGCCCATAAGAGCTTACACTCTACAGGAGAGAGGACCCTGCCCATAAGAGCTTACACTCTACAGGAGAGAGGACCCTGCCCATAAGAGCTTACACTGTACAGGATAGAGGACTCTGCCCATGAGAGCTTACACTCTACAGGAGAGAGGACCCTGCCCATAAGAGCTTACACTCTACAGGAGAGAGGACCTTGCCCATAAGAGCTTACACTGTACAGGAGAGAGGACCCTGCCCATAAGAGCTTACACTCTACAAGAGAGAGGACCCTGCCCATAAGAGCTTACACTCTACAGGAGAGAGGACCCTGCCCATAAGAGCTTACACTCTACAAGAGAGAGGACCCTGCCCATAAGAGCTTACACTCTACAAGAGAGAGGACCCTGCACATAACAGCTTACACTCTACAGGAGAGAGGACCCTGCACATAAGAGCTTACACTCTACAAGAGAGAGGACCCTGCCCATAAGAGCTTACACTCTACAAGAGAGAGGACCCTGCCCATAAGAGCTTACACTGTACAGGAGAAAGAACCCTGCCCATAAGAGCTTACACTGTACAGGAAAGAGGTCCCTGCCCATAAGAGCTTACACTCTACAGGAGAGAGGTCCCTGCCCATAAGAGCTTACACTCTACAGGAGAGAGGACCCTGCCCATAAGAGCTTACACTCTACAGGAGAGAGGACCCTGCCCATAAGAGCTTACACTCTACAGGAAAGAGGACCCTGCCCATAAGAGCTTACACTGTACAGGAGAGAGGACTCTGCCCATAAGAGCTTACACTCTACAGGAGAGAGGACCCTGCCCATAAGAGCTTACACTCTACAGGAGAGAGGACCCTGCCCATAAGAGCTTACACTCTACAGGAGAGAGGACCCTGCCCATAAGAGCTTACACTGTACAGGAGAGAGGTCCCTGCCCATAAGAGCTTACACTGTACAGGAGAGAGGACCCTGCCCATAAGAGCTTACACTGTACAGGAGAGAGGACCCTGCCCATAAGAGCTTACACTGTACAGGAGAGAGGACCCTGCCCATAAGAGCTTACACTCTACAGGAGAGAGGTCCCTGTCCATAAGAGCTTACATTCTACAGGAGAGAGGTCCCTGCCCATAAGAGCTTACACTCTACAGGAGAGAGGACCCTGCCCATAAGAGCTTACACTCTACAGAAGAGAGGACCCTGCCCATAAGAGCTTACACTGTACAGGAGAGAGGACTCTGCCCATAAGAGCTTACACTCTACAGGAGAGAGGACCCTGCCCATAAGAGCTTACACTGTACAGGAGAGAGGTCACTGCCCATAAGAGCTTACACTCTACAGGAGAGAGGACACTGCCCATAAGAGCTTACACTCTACAGGAGAGAGGTCCCTGCCCATAAGAGCTTACACTCTACAGGAGAGAGGACCCTGCCCATAAGAGCTTACACTCTACAGGAGAGAGGAGCCTGCACATAAGAGCTTATACTATACAGTAGAGAGGACCCTGCCCATAAGAGCTTACACTCTACAGGAGAGAGGACCCTGCCCATAAGAGCTTACACTGTACAGGAGAGAGGACCCTGCCCATAAGAGCTTACACTCTACAGG
Organism: Leptodactylus fuscus; assembly: GCF_031893055.1. Taxonomy (NCBI): domain Eukaryota; kingdom Metazoa; phylum Chordata; class Amphibia; order Anura; family Leptodactylidae; genus Leptodactylus; species Leptodactylus fuscus. Next base: position 266,456,592 of record NC_134266.1, read on the forward strand.
AGAGAGGACCCTGCTCATAAGAGCTTACACTCTACAGGAGACAGGACCCTGCCCAGAAGAGCTTACACTCTACAGGAGAGAGGACCCTGCCCATAAGAGCTTACACTCTACAGGAGAGAGGACCCTGCCCATAAGAGCTTACACTCTACAGGAGAGAGGACCCTGCCCATAAGAGCTTACACTGTACAGGAGAGAGGACCCTGCCCATAAGAGCTTACACTGTACAGGAGAGAGGACCCTGCCCATAAGAGCTTACACTGTACAGGAGAGAGGACCCTGCCCATAAGAGCTTACACTCTACAGGAGAGAGGTCCCTGTCCATAAGAGCTTACACTCTACAGGAGAGAGGTCCCTGCCCATAAGAGCTTACACTCTACAGGAGAGAGGACCCTGCCCATAAGAGCTTACACTCTACAGAAGAGAGGACCCTGCCCATAAGAGCTTACACTGTACAGGAGAGAGGATTCTGCCCATAAGAGCTTACACTCTACAGGAGAGAGGACCCTGCCCATAAGAGCTTACACTGTACAGGAGAGAGGTCACTGCCCATAAGAGCTTACACTCTACAGGAGAGAGGACACTGCCCATAAGAGCTTACACTCTACAGGAGAGAGGTCCCTGCCCATAAGAGCTTACACTCTACAGGAGAGAGGACCCTGCCCATAAGAGCTTACACTCTACAGGAGAGAGGAGCCTGCACATAATAGCTTATACTATACAGTAGAGAGGACCCTGCCCATAAGAGCTTACACTCTACAGGAGAGAGGACCCTGCCCATAAGAGCTTACACTGTACAGGAGAGAGGACTCTGCCCATAAGAGCTTACACTGTACAGGAGAGAGGACCCTGCCCATAAGAGCTTACACTCTACAGGAGAGAGGACCCTGCTCATAAGAGCTTACACTCTACAGGAGACAGGACCCTGCCCATAAGAGCTTACGCTCTACAGGAGAGAGGACCCTGCCCATAAGAGCTTACACTCTACAGGAGAGAGGACCCTGCCCATAAGAGCTAACACTCTACAGGAGAGAGGACCCTGCCCATAAGAGCTTACACTGTACAGGAGAGAGGACCCTGCACATAAGAGCTTACACTCTACAGGAGAGAGGAGCCTGCACATAAGAGCTTATACTATACAGGAGAGAGTACCCTGCCCATAAGAGCTTACACTCTACAGGAGAAAGGACTCTGCCCATAAGAGCTTACACTCTACAGGAGAGAGGACCCTGCCCATAAGAGCTTACACTCTACAGGAGAGAGGACCCTGTCCATAAGAGCTTACACTGTACTGGAGAGAGGACTCTGCCCATAAGAGCTTACACTCTACAGGAGAGAGGACCCTACCCATAAGAGCTTACACTCTACAGGAGAGAGGAGCCTGCACATAAGAGCTTATACTATACAGGAGAGAGTACCCTGCCCATAAGAGCTTACACTCTACAGGAGAGAGGACTCTGCCCATAAGAGCTTACACTCTACAGGAGAGAGGACCCTGCTCATAAGAGCTTACACTCTACAGGTGAGAGGACTCTGCCCAAAAGAGCTTATACTCTAAAGGAGAGAGGACCCTGCTCATAAGAGCTTACACTCTACAGGAGAGAGGACCCTGCCCATAAGAGCTTACACTCTACAGGAGAGAGGACCCTGCCCATAAGAGCTTACACTGTACAGGAGAGAGGACCCTGCCCATAAGAGCTTACACTCTACAGGAGAGAGGACCCTGCCCATAAGAGCTTACACTGTACTGGAGAGAGGACTCTGCCCATAAGAGCTTACACTCTACAGGAGAGAGGACCCTGCCCATAAGAGCTTACACTCTACAGGAGAGAGGACCCTGCTCATAAGAGCTTACACTCTACAGGAGACAGGACCCTGCCCATAAGAGCTTACGCTCTACAGGAGAGAGGACCCTGCCCATAAGAGCTTACACTCTACAGGAGAGAGGACCCTGCTCATAAGAGCTTACACTCTACAGGTGAGAGGACTCTGCCCAAAAGAGCTTATACTCTACAGGAGAGAGGACCCTGCTCATAAGAGCTTACACTCTACAGGAGACAGGACCCTGCCCATAAGAGCTTACGCTCTACAGGAGAGAGGACCCTGCCCATAAGAGCTTACACTCTACAGGAGAGAGGACCCTGCTCATAAGAGCTTACACTCTACAGGAGAGAGAACTCTGCCCAAAAGAGCTTACACTCTACAGGAGAGAGGTCCCTGCCCATAAGAGCTTACACTGTGCAGGAGAAAGGACCCTGCCCATAAGAGCTTACACTCTACAGGAGAAAGGACCCTGCCCATAAGAGCTTACACTCTACAGGAGAGAGGACCTTGCCCATAAGAACTTACACTATACAGGAGAGAGGACCCTGCCCAAAAGACCTTATACTCTACATGAGAGAGGACCCTGCCCATAAGAGCTTACACTCTACATGAGAGAGGACCCTGCCCATAAGAGCTTACACTGTACAGGAGAGAGGACCTTGCCCATAAGAGCTTACACTCTACAGGAGAGAGGACCCTGCCCATAAGAGCTTACACTGTACAGGAGAGAGGACCTTGCCCATAAGAGCTTACACTCCACAGGAGAGAGGACCCTGCCCATAAGCGCTTACACTGTACAGGAGAAAGGACCCTGCCCATAAGAGCTTACACTCTACAGGAGAGAGGACCCTGCCCATAAGAGCTTACACTCTACAGGAGAGAGGACCCTGCCCATAAGAGCTTACACTGTACAGGAGAGAGGACCCTGCCCATAGGAGCTTACACTCTACAGGAGAGAGGTCCCTGTCCATAAGAGCTTACACTCTACAGGAGAGAGGTCCCTGTCCATAAGAGCTTACACTCTACAGGAGAGAGGACCCTGCCCATAAGAGCTTACACTCTACAGAAGAGAGGACCCTGCACATAAGAGCTTACACTGTACAGGAGAGAGGACTCTGCCCATAAGAGCTTACACTCTACAGGAGAGAGGACCCTGCCCATAAGAGCTTACACTGTACAGGAGAGAGGTCACTGCCCATAAGAGCTTACACTCTACAGGAGAGAGGACACTGCCCATAAGAGCTTACACTCTACAGGAGAGAGGTCCCTGCCCATAAGAGCTTACACTCTACAGGAGAGAGGACCCTGCCCATAAGAGCTTACACTCTACAGGAGAGAGGAGCCTGCACATAAGAGCTTATACTATACAGTAGAGAGGACCCTGCCCATAAGAGCTTACACTCTACAGGAGAGAGGACCCTGCCCATAAGAGCTTACACTGTACAGGAGAGAGGACCCTGCCCATAAGAGCTTACACTCTACAGGAGAGAGGACCCTGCTCATAAGAGCTTACACTCTACAGGAGACAGGACCCTGCCCATAAGAGCTTACACTCTACAGGAGAGAGGACCCTGCCCATAAGAGCTTACACTCTACAGGAGAGAGGACCCTGCCCATAAGAGCTTACACTCTACAGGAGAGAGGACCCTGCCCATAAGAGCTTACACTGTACAGGAGAGAGGACCCTGCCCATAAGAGCTTACACTGTACAGGAGAGAGGACCCTGCCCATAAGAGCTTACACTGTACAGGAGAGAGGACCCTGCCCATAAGAGCTTACACTCTACAGGAGAGAGGTCCCTGTCCATAAGAGCTTACACTCTACAGGAGAGAGGTCCCTGCCCATAAGAGCTTACACTCTACAGGAGAGAGGACCCTGCCCATAAGAGCTTACACTCTACAGAAGAGAGGACCCTGCCCATAAGAGCTTACACTGTACAGGAGAGAGGACTCTGCCCATAAGAGCTTACACTCTACAGGAGAGAGGACCCTGCCCATAAGAGCTTACACTGTACAGGAGAGAGGTCACTGCCCATAAGAGCTTACACTCTACAGGAGAGAGGACACTGCCCATAAGAGCTTACACTCTACAGGAGAGAGGTCCCTGCCCATAAGAGCTTACACTCTACAGGAGAGAGGACCCTGCCCATAAGAGCTTACACTCTACAGGAGAGAGGAGCCTGCACATAAGAGCTTATACTATACAGTAGAGAGGACCCTGCCCATAAGAGCTTACACTCTACAGGAGAGAGGACCCTGCCCATAAGAGCTTACACTGTACAGGAGAGAGGACTCTGCCCATAAGAGCTTACACTGTACAGGAGAGAGGACCCTGCCCATAAGAGCTTACACTCTACAGGAGAGAGGACCCTGCTCATAAGAGCTTACACTCTACAGGAGACAGTACCCTGCCCATAAGAGCTTACGCTCTACAGGAGAGAGGACCCTGCCCATAAGAGCTTACACTCTACAGGAGAGAGGACCCTGCCCATAAGAGCTAACACTCTACAGGAGAGAGGACCCTGCCCATAAGAGCTTACACTGTACAGGAGAGAGGACCCTGCCCATAAGAGCTTACACTCTACAGGAGAGAGGAGCCTGCACATAAGAGCTTATACTATACAGGAGAGAGTACCCTGCCCATAAGAGCTTACACTCTACAGGAGAAAGGACTCTGCCCATAAGAGCTTACACTCTACAGGAGAGAGGACCCTGCCCATAAGAGCTTACACTCTACAGGAGAGAGGACCCTGCCCATAAGAGCTTACACTGTACTGGAGAGAGGACTCTGCCCATAAGAGCTTACACTCTACAGGAGAGAGGACCCTACCCATAAGAGCTTACACTCTACAGGAGAGAGGAGCCTGCACATAAGAGCTTATACTATACAGGAGAGAGTACCCTGCCCATAAGAGCTTACACTCTACAGGAGAGAGGACTCTGCCCATAAGAGCTTACACTCTACAGGAGAGAGGACCCTGCTCATAAGAGCTTACACTCTACAGGTGAGAGGACTCTGCCCAAAAGAGCTTATACTCTAAAGGAGAGAGGACCCTGCTCATAAGAGCTTACACTCTACAGGAGAGAGGACCCTGCCCATAAGAGCTTACACTCTACAGGAGAGAGGACCCTGCCCATAAGAGCTTACACTGTACAGGAGAGAGGACCCTGCCCATAAGAGCTTACACTCTACAGGAGAGAGGACCCTGCCCATAAGAGCTTACACTGTACTGGAGAGAGGACTCTGCCCATAAGAGCTTACACTCTACAGGAGAGCGGACCCTGCCCATAAGAGCTTACACTCTACAGGAGAGAGGACCCTGCTCATAAGAGCTTACACTCTACAGGAGACAGGACCCTGCCCATAAGAGCTTACGCTCTACAGGAGAGAGGACCCTGCCCGTAAGAGCTTACACTCTACAGGAGAGAGGACCCTGCTCATAAGAGCTTACACTCTACAGGTGAGAGGACTCTGCCCAAAAGAGCTTATACTCTACAGGAGAGAGGACCCTGCTCATAAGAGCTTACACTCTACAGGAGACAGGACCCTGCCCATAAGAGCTTACGCTCTACAGGAGAGAGGACCCTGCCCATAAGAGCTTACACTCTACAGGAGAGAGGACCCTGCTCATAAGAGCTTACACTCTACAGGAGAGAGAACTCTGCCCAAAAGAGCTTACACTCTACAGGAGAGAGGTCCCTGCCCATAAGAGCTTACACTGTACAGGAGAAAGGACCCTGCCCATAAGAGCTTACACTCTACAGGAGAAAGGACCCTGCCCATAAGAGCTTACACTCTACAGGAGAGAGGACCTTGCCCATAAGAACTTACACTATACAGGAGAGAGGACCCTTCCCAAAAGACCTTATACTCTACATGAGAGAGGACCCTGCCCATAAGAGCTTACACTCTACATGAGAGAGGACCCTGCCCATAAGAGCTTACACTGTACAGGAGAGAGGACCTTGCCCATAAGAGCTTACACTCTACAGGAGAGAGGACCCTGCCCATAAGAGCTTACACTGTACAGGAGAGAGGACCTTGCCCATAAGAGCTTACACTCCACAGGAGAGAGGACCCTGCCCATAAGCGCTTACACTGTACAGGAGAAAGGACCCTGCCCATAAGAGCTTACACTCTACAGGAGAGAGGACCCTGCCCATAAGAGCTTACACTCTACAGGAGAGAGGACCCTGCCCATAAGAGCTTACACTATACAGGAGAGAGGACCCTGCCCATAAGAGCTTACACTCTACAGGAGAGGAACCTGCCCATAAGAGCTTACACTCTACAGGATAGAGGTCCTGTTGGTCATGTGTATGCCGTTCAGTATCTGTTCCCTAGCACTAAGAATATACAGCCAGGTCTGAGCCCCCTCTGTCCCAGAGCCTTATAGTAGCCTAGGGCCCCCCTCTATGGTACCAATGTCCTTGAGTGCACATAAACCTTATACAAGTGCACTAAAGAAATAGTTAAACCTCTACTTCAGCTCTGCTCTATCTGTAGAGACAAATACAAGCCATGGTTTGGAACGTGTGGGAACGATTGGTTTATTTCGCTGTCTCTTCTAGCTGTGTCTAACTACACATAATAAAACAGCCAACAAAACCATTTTAAGGGAAGGAGTGGGATATAAAAATAGAACCTAAAAGACTCATAAAATTGCCTCGGTAAATGATGTTCCAGAACGTTCCTTTAATTAGAGAGAACTCGTTCTTAAGTGAGATCTGGGTTGCCGAGTTCTACATTCAATTTTGGCAACAATCCTATAAAAGCGAGAACGTTCCCCCGTTTCTTTCTGCGAGCGGCGGGAATAATAAGCGATATCAATGGTCCCTCATTTACCGGAAATTAGTGTAACAACGCCAAATTGTATCGAAGCGCCAAGCCAAGGGAACAAACAATTTTCTGTTTGGAACGCTCAATGGGGAACGCTCAATTTCAAAAAGTTGGAGATTATTAGATCTTTTTGAAGATAAGTAAGACAAAAAAGGGCCAGTTTTGTGCGTAGGTGGGATTTGGGATGACAGTGCCAAAGTAGGCCAACCGTCTAGTCCAAATGTAGAGGATGGTCACCCACATTGCCATTGGCTACCTAACCACAGTGGGTCCTGTCTTCTTCTCAGTTTTGCTAATCCTAAGGACCAAAGTCATGTTATGATTAGGTTCTGCTCATAAAATTTCATATCTGACTGTGGTTACCCAACTATTGCCCTCCCACGAGGGGGAAACACTTATGAGTCTAGGAGGACTATATGGTCCTCATTCTGGAGAAGACCAACAATATGGTTCCATGGTCTAACTCGCAACTTCTCCTGTGTGGACGACTGTTCCTGGAGACGTTGCCATTGCACGGATTCCCATCTCATCATTTCCAAAACCCAACTGTCCTTTCATAGAAGATGTCACAAGATCCATGTACTAAATGTGTTGTATTTGGGCAAATTACCGTGTAGCTTCTCATCAGCCATGACGTATGAATACCACATGGGGACATAGTTGTTGAACTGGAGTACCACTGCTCCTTCACAATATAGAGCATTACTAGCTTAAGGACCTGCACGAGTATGGTCATGTGACCACAGGTCCTTGTAATTATAACACAATGCAGAATACAGTGTTACAACTAGGCCAAAACATAAGTTAAACTTAGTGTTCATGTTGTGTGGCCTGTGATAGGATAATTGTATCGTGACCCCAACCGTATAATTTCCCAATGGTAAACAAGGTTCCAAACACATTACCACATTGCAAAAAGTGGCAGATAGTTGGCGTTTTGTACCGTGTAGCTTCTCGTCAATCTTGACCTATGAATACCACCTTGGGACATATGTCAGCAGACCGGGTTGTTGAACTGGAGGACCACTGCTCCCTGACAATGTAGAGCATTACTAACTTAAGGACCTGCACAAGTATGGTCATGTGACCAAAGGTCCTTGTAATTATAACACAATGCAGAATACAGTGCCACAACTAGGCCAAAACATAAGTTAAACTTAGTGCTCATGTTGCGTGGTCTGTGACAGGAAAATTGCACCGTGACCCCAGCTGTATCATTTCCCAATGGTAAACAAGGTTCCAAACACCTTACCACATTGCAAAAAGTGGCAGATAGTTGGCGTTTTGTACTGTGTAGCTTCTTGTCAATCATGACCTATGAATACCACCTTGGGACATATGTCAGCAGGCCGGGTTGTTGAACTGGAGGACCACTGCTCCCTGACAATGTAGAGCATTACTAACTTAAGGACCTGCACAAGTATAGTCATGTGACCACAGGTCCTTGTACTTATAACACAATGTAGAATACAATGTTACGACTAGGCCAAAACATAAGTTACACTTAATGTTCATGTTGCGTGGTCTGTGATAGGAAAATTGCACCGTGACCCCAACCGTATCATTTCCCAATGGTAAACAAGGTTCCAAACACCTTAGCACATTGCAAAAAGTGGCAGATAGTTGGTGTTTTTGTGATAATGGAAAGGATATCTATGATCTCACTTCTAATAGCCCAATTGCCCAAAGTAACGTTAAGTCCTATTGGGGGATCAAACCCTCTACTCCAGTGTCCTACTGTAAAGGGATGATATTGTGGCTCGCATTTGGCCCTTCTTGTGCCAAACGAGTACTGTTATCCCCGTTCCGTGCCACGTTTTGTGAATATGAGCAAGGGCAAGGGTGTCTGAGCCCAAAATATCACCACTCCTACCAGTTTTCTGCCGAGCATTACAATGGACCTCCATGTCAGTTCCTATGTGGCGTAAATCTCCATTGTGGTGCACAGGTGGTTGTTTTTGTAAATTTTTGTTTTTTGTATAGACCTCCTTTGTAGTTGCACAGACTTTGGTGTCAATGTTCTGCAGGTTTTATTTTCCTTTTATACAAGTCTCCACCTTGTGCCTATTTTTAGACTTTTTGGCTTTCTGAGTACACACATTATACATTATAAATGCAGGTGACGGATATTTTTACAAGATTCTTACAAGTTGTTTCCCAGTAATTTTTGCACTTTCCCGAGCAGCGACGTTCTGTCTCTTTCTCCTTTCTGAAAATAAATGTCCTCACACACAATAGTCGGGGACAATGGTTCCTTCTCAGCGCTGGCAGCTGCCGAAGACAAAGTGAGCGCATGTGACCGCTGGCATTTTGTGACTTACCAATTCTTTACTCCTTAAGACTGACATTTTCTTCCCACTCCCCTTCTGAGTACAACTTTTGTGGAGTTGCAGAGAACTGAATGTTGCGATGTTTCCGCAAGGTCATCAGAAATGGAAACGTTCCCAGTTTTCTCAAACACCAGAGAACATTGCCCCAGACTCGCAACGTACTGGCGTTGTGTAACTATATACATTCACATAAACTGTCATTTTACCGGAATTTTTCCATGGCCGGGGCAAAGTTTATTTTATTTCAGAAATATGTAAATGAATAGTATGAATGGTATATAGCTGTAACCTAATGCAAGTACCACATATATACAGTATACAGCACATAAAGTATCATTATCAAGGGCAGGGGTACGTATATAAGTATCAGCAGAATAGTGAGTGCAGCTCTGGAGTATAATACAGGATAAGTAATGTAATGTATGTACACAGTGACTATACCAGCAGAATAGTGAGCGCAGCTCTGGAGTATAATACAGGATAAGTAATGTAATGTATGTACACAGTGACTGTACCAGCAGAATAGTGAGCGCAGCTCTGGAGTATAATACAGGATAAGTATCAGTAATGTATGTACACAGTGACTGTACCAGCAGAATAGTGAGCGCAGCTCTGGAGTATAATACAGGATAAGTATTGTAATGTATGTACACAGTGACTGTACCAGCAGAATAGTGAGCGCAGCTCTGGAGTATAATACAGGATAAGTAATGTAATGTATGTACACAGTGACTGCACCAGCAGAATAGTGAGCGCAGCTCTGGAGTATAATCCTATTAATATTATAAATGTGAAAGTTTGTGAGTTTGTGGGTTTGTGTGTTTGGATGTTTGCATGTTCGGATGTTTGTTCCTCAATCACGGAAAAACCGCACCACCGATTTGGCTGAAATTTTCCACAAACATAGTCACTACACTCGATTAAACAATAGGCTACTTTTCGTCACAATAGCGCACATACGTTTGTGCCAGGACCCCCACAAAAAAAATAAAAAAAAAAAAAATAAAAAGGATTAAAAATTCAAATCACCCCCCTTTCCCTAGAACACATATAAAAGTAGTTAAAAACTGTGAAACACATACATGTTAGGTATCCCCGCGTCCTAAATCGCCCGCTCTACAAAGTTATACAAATATTTTTCCTGTTCGGTAAACGCCGTAGCGGGAAAAATGGTCAAAAGTGCCAAACCGCCATTTTTTCACTGTTTTGATTCTGATAAAAATTTGAATAAAAAGTGATCAAAGCAATAACATTTCCCGAAAATGGTAGAACTACAAAGTACACCCGTTCCCGAAAAAAAAGACACCCTATACATCCCCGTACATGCACGTATAAAAAAGTTACGGCTGTCGGAATATGGCGACTTTTCAAAAAAAAAATTTTTAACAGTTTTGGATTTTTTTTAAGGGGTCAAAATGTAAATACAACCATATAAATTTGGTATCCCCGGAATCGTAACGAAACACAGAATACAGGGGACATGTCATTTTGGCTGCACAGTGAACGCCGTTAAACCAAAGCCCGTAAGAAAGTCGCAGAAATGTATTTTTTCTTCAAATCCGCCCCATTCAGAATTTTTTCCCTGCTTCCCAGTACATTATATAGAATAATTAATGGTGGCATCATGAAGAAAAATTTGTCCCAGGAAAAATTAAGACCTTATATGGCTCTGGGAGCGGAGCAATAAAAAAGTTATGGGGTTTAGAAGGAGGGGAGTTGGGGCCACACCTTGGCTCAGTGGTTAGCACTGTAGCCTTGCAGCGCTGGAGTCCTGGTGTTCAAATCCCGCCAAGGGCAGAAAACCATCTGCAAGGAGTTTGTATGTTCTCCCCGTGTTTGCATGGATTTCCATCCCATATTCCAAAAAAAAAACAAAAAACATACTGATAGGGAAAAATGTACATTGGGAGCTCTATGTGGGGCTCACAATCTACATTTAAAAAAAAAAAAAAAAAGGAGGGGAGTCAAAAACGAAAATCAAAAAATGCCATTGGCGGGAAAGGGTTAACTTCAAATACTTCTGTCCCAAAGTCACTATGTAAAGTTTCTCACAACACCGTATATATAGCAGCTCTAATACAAAGTAACTGCAACACAAAAGTCTCACGTATTCTCTGAATTACAGCAAAAACAAGATACACAGTTACATTTCATATCCCAGACCTTATACACAGTACGAAAACCTTACCCATGCCTGTATATACCCACTGCTACAATCACCGCAGACAAAGTCGCGGGTACCAGCTAGTACAGGATAAGTATCAGTAATGTATGTACACAGTGACTGTACCAGCAGAATAGTGAGTGCAGCTCTGGAGTATAATACAGGATAAGTAATGTAATGTATGTACACAGTGACTGTACCAGCAGAATAGTGAGCGCAGCTCTGGAGTATAATACAGGATAAGTAATGTAATGTATGTACACAGTGACTGTACCAGCAGAATAGTGAGCGCAGCTCTGGAGTATAATACAGGATAAGTAATGTAATGTATGTACACAGTGACTGCACCAGAATAGTGAGTGCAGCTCTGGAGTATAATACAGGATAAGTAATGTAATGTATGTACACAGTGACTGTACCAGCAGAATAGTGAGTGCAGCTCTGGAGTATAATACAGGATAAGTAATGTAATGTATGTACACAGTGACTGCACCAGAATAGTGAGTGCAGCTCTGGAGTATAATACAGGATAAGTAATGTAATGTATGTACACAGTGACTGTACCAGCAGAATAGTGAGTGCAGCTCTGGAGTATAATACAGGATAAGTAATGTAATGTATGTACACAGTGACTGCACCAGCAGAATAGTGAGTGCAGCTCTGGAGTATAATACAGGATAAGTAATGTAATGTATGTACACAGTGACTGTACCAGCAGAATAGTGAGCGCAGCTCTGGAGTATAATACAGGATAAGTAATGTAATGTATGTACACAATGACTGTACCAGCAGAATAGTGAGTGCAGCTCTGGAGTATAATACAGGATAAGTAATGTAATGTATGTACACAGTGACTGCACCAGAATAGTGAGTGCAGCTCTGGAGTATAATACAGAATAAGTAATGTAATGTATGTACACAGTGACTGCACCAGAATAGTGAGTGCAGCTCTGGAGTATAATACAGGATAAGTAATGTAATGTATGTACACAGTGACTGTACCAGCAGAATAGTGAGTGCAGCTCTGGAGTATAATACAGGATAAGTAATGTAATGTATGTACACAGTGACTGTACCAGCAGAATAGTGAGCGCAGCTCTGGAGTATAATATAGGATAAGTAATGTAATGTATGTACACGGTGACTGTACCAGCAGAATAGTGAGCGCAGCTCTGGAGTATAATACAGGATAAGTAATGTAATGTATGTACACAGTGACTGTACCAGCAGAATAGTGAGCGCAGCTCTGGGGTATAATACAGGATAAGTAATGTAATGTATGTACACAGTGACTGCACCAGAATAGTGAGTGCAGCTCTGGAGTATAATACAGGATAAGTAATGTAATGTATGTACACAGTGACTGTACCAGCAGAATAGTGAGCGCAGCTCTGGAGTATAATACAGGATAAGTAATATAATGTATGTACACAGTGACTGCACCAGCAGAATAGTGAGCGCAGCTCTGGAGTATATTACAGGATAAGTAATGTAATGTATGTACATATTGACTGTACCAGCAGAATAATGAGCGCAGCTCTGGAGTATAATACAGGATGTAACTCAGGATCAGATAGATATTATATGATATAAACAGATTAGTAGTAAACTCTTTGCCATCACCATTTATTTGATGTTTTCCCCATTTCCACAATACAAGGTACATTCCATCTTCCAGAGCTGATGGCCATTGCTGGAAATAACTAGCCGGGTTCTCTATGTCTCTCTCCACAGGACTTCTTCTTTTTTCTCCAGTTTCTTCTGACAAAGCGGCCATGCAAACTGAATGGAATTTGGGCAGGAGGTCTAAGAAAGGACAGATTAGGTGAAGAATGGAGCAGGAATCTCAAGCATGCAGCACACTTCATGGGGCGATGACAAAAGGGGCATAAGCTCGGACCCATTGACAGTGAGAGGACGCTGTGACCACTCCAAAATTTTCACACATTCCATGAATTCTAATCTCCCATGTGGAACTGTCATATTCTTCTGTAATCCAAGTTGCCGAGTCTCTTAAGATTCTAGCTTTTGCCTTTGCTATGTTTTTGGAAGACTGTAATTTATTTCATTCTAACTTATTTATTAAGGAAACATTGTGTCTTGTTCATCTGATGAGGAATTCTATCAATTGTATCTGTATTGTAATACCTGTGTATGGCTCCTTGAGGAGCAGTGTTCATGAGAAATTGCTTCCCAGGCCCCATCGGGTGACCTTTGGACACAGTTGCCCCCCCATGGTTCACTGTTGATAGGGTTTCTGGAGAATGGTCTGATGCGGTATTTTCTAACCAAAGCCTGAGGAGCTTCATGTGACCCTCAGGAACCTCCAATGGGCGCCACAACTGTTGGCAACGGGATGGTATCAAGTGGCATCAGGGATGTTATAGAATTACGTACGACGTCATCAAGAGCTCCTACACCGGAAACCAGTGCAGTGTGAAGGTGAATGGGAAAAGGACCGCATACTTCCAACAGGCCCGAGGGGTCAGACAAGGCTGTAGCCTGAGCCCAACGCTCTTCAACATCTATATCAATGAACTGGCTACAGCCCTGGAGGCCTCACCAACCCCAGGCCTCACCCTGAACAATCGAGAGGTGAAGTTCCTGCTGTATGCCGATGACCTCCTACTCCTGGCCCCCACCGAGAAAGACCTCCAAGAAAGCCTGTCAGTGCTGGAAAAATTCAGCACCACATGGGCCCTACCCATCAACCAGAAGAAGACCAAAATCATGGTATTTCAGAAGAAGGGCCAAAACAAAGCCTCCACCACCCCACAATTCACACTGAACGGCTCCACACTGGAGAAAACCAACAGCTACACCTACCTGGGGCTGGAGCTCAGCCAATCAGGAAGCTTCAAAGCAGCAATAGAAACCCTGAAAGCAAAAGCCTGCAGAACCTTCTACGCCATCAGAAGACAACTGTACCACCTCAAACCACCGGTGAGGGTCTGGCTGAAGATATTTGACGCAGTCATCTCCCCGATCCTTCTCTATGGCAGTGAGGTTTGGGGCCCAGCCACCTACCCAGACCAGTTAAAGTGGGATTCCAGCCCAACAGAGAATTTCCACCTGGAGTTCTGCAAATACCTGCTCCATGTCCATCGCAACACCACCAACATGGCCTGCAGGGCAGAGCTAGGCAGACTCCCCCTATGGATCACCATACAGAAGAGGGCGCTAGCTTTCCAGGCACACATCCAGGTGAGCAAGCCCGACTCCTACCACCACCAAGCCTGGCTAAGCCACCCGAGCAAACCAGACATTCAACAACCAAACAACAGCCAACCACCAAACCAAAAACACCAACAGATGATAACCAAGGCCGAAATAAAGGCGACCACAGAGGCAAACAGAGAGCGGTACATTGAAGAATGGAAAAACGAAATAAATAACTCCAAGAAACTCACCGTGTACCAATCCCTACAAAGGGACTACACCATGGCCACCTACCTGGAGAGAATACGCCACCCCAAGCACAGACAGACCCTGAGCCGGTACAGACTGAGCGCCCACAACCTAGAGATAGAGACGGGGCGATACAGACAGACGTACAAGCCACGGGAGAAGAGACTGTGCCAGCACTGTGACCAGGGGGCCCTAGAAGACGAGACCCACTTCCTGCTACACTGCACCAAATACTCAGCTGTGAGGGCCGTCTACTACCAAAGACTCTCTGCCCACATACCAGACTTCCTATCTGCAGACGAGAAGAGGAAACTCTACATCCTACTGGAAGAAGAAGAGGCCACTGTGGAGATCGCTGCCCAATACGTGTCCAGCTGTCACCAAACAAGAGGAAGATGAGACTCCATGGACTGTAATATTTATCCCAAAACACCCACCCCACCCCCACCCCCCCATATAGCAGTCACCAACGAAGAGGAAGACGAGACTCCACGGACTGTTATACCCCAAACCAACCGCCCCGCCCCACCCCACCTCCAACCCCCCCATATAGCAGCCACCAACGAAGAGGAAGATGAGACTCCATGGACTGTTATAACCCAAACCCCCCCCCCCCCATACCCACCACCCACCCAACCCAACGCCCCCCCCCCCCCCACACACACACACACACACACACACACTTTACTAGCTTTGGCAATGCCAAATACCTATTCGGACGTGCCAATAAAGCATTTTTGATTTGATTTGAAATTTGGTACCATGTACAGATTTGGCAGTGGACACCAGACCTCTATCATTGGCAACTAAAGCATAGGGGGTGCAGAGGTAGCAGTCACTCTCAGGACCTAGTCTATGTAAAGGCCTCACTGCTATATAAGAAGGCACCAGAACTATAAATGGCACATGGTAGGTGTGGGCCCTGTTACAGATTTTGGATTAGGGCCCAGGACATAGCTGCATTTCTGACTGTATTGTGGTTTTTGGAGGAGGATCATATAGAAGATACTTGGCAATAAAACCAGGACAGTCAAGCTGATTCAGGCATGTAGATCTCCTAACACCTCATTCCTTTTGCATTAAAAGCCTCCCCCAAAAATGAGCTGATCCCGTCCCATAGTACCAATACACCCATGAATTGCTAAAACTGTGGCTATTTTTCAAAAGGACACTTATCCAATTTGTGTCCTGGGAATTCTGTCTTGCAAATGAAAGGTATAATTTAGGAACCACGATGGGAACAGCAATCAGCCCTTCAACCCCAAAAATGACCAAGCCAGATTTAGTTTCGTGTTATCAGATTAATCCAATGCATGAGAACTGACATTACCCAGGTCTCCTCTCTCTTGGATCCTCTTCGGCTTGAGGTGATGGCCATCATTAGGGGTGGCAGTGTCTGATCTTGTAGAAGTGGAATCAGGAATGAAGAAGTGTAAGTAAAGTGAGGAATACAGGGTCTGGTCTGGAGTTATCATTTTTGGAGTCTGATCGATCAAGTCAGGTGTCTAAATTTATGAGCTTGGGATCTGAATTATACTGTCCGGTCCGAGACCTTATAGTAAGTCACCAAAACATGTGGCCCTGGAGCTGGGTGTCAGGAAGGACAACAATAAGGGTATTTACATATATACTGAGGTATGTGGAAGAAAACAGAAGCACACTGACTGGGCTCAGGGTTTATTTTCAGCACTATACCCCTTCTGTCAGTAATCCTAAGAGTAATCCTATTCCAAAGTTTACATGAATCTAATGTTATATAGTCCAGAATTTTTCATGGATTTTTGTTTTTTTACAATGTATAGAGATGAGCGAGTAGTATTTGATCGAATAGGTATTCGATCGAATACTACGGTATTCGAAATATTCGTACTCGATTGAATACGACTAGCTATTCGCAGTAAATATTCGATTCAGAACCAGCATTGATTGGCCAGATGCTATACAATGTATAGCAGTCGGCAAATCAACACTGGTTCTGCAGCAGGCTCATCCTTGCTAGTCGGGAGAGCTGGCAGCTTGCTGTTATGAGGGAGCTTACTTTTTCTCATAGGAATGAATTGACCAGCGTTGATTGGCCAGTGTACAGCATTCGGCCAATCAACGCTGGTTCTGCCAGAGGCTCGTCTGTGAGGAGGCAGAGTCTAAGATCGGACCACAGCAGTCTACAGTGTACAGCATTCGGCCAATCAACGTTGGTTCTGCAGCAGGCTCGTCCTTGCTAGTCGGGAGAGCTGGCAGCTTGCGGTTACGAGGGAGCTTACTTTTTCTCATAGGAATTAATTGATCAGTATTGATTGGCCAGTGTACAGTATTCGGCCAATCAACGCTGGTTCTGCCAAAGGCTCGTCTGTGAGGAGGCGGAGTCTAAGATCGGACTACAGCAGTCTCCATTGTGGTCCGATCTTAGACTTCGCCTCCTCACAGACAAGCCTCTGGCAGAACCAGTGTTCATTGGCCGAATGCTGTACACTGGCCAATCAACGCTGGTCAATTCATTCCTATGAGAAAACAGCAATCTGCCAGCTCTCCTTGCTGCAGAACCAGCATTGATTTGCCGCAGGCTCATCTTTGCTAGTCAGGAGAGCTGGCAGCTTGCTGTTCAGAGGGAGCTTACTTTTTATCAGCGCAACTGCAAGTGCTGTGCAGGTAAAGCGCACGGACCCCATAGACTATAATGGAGTCCTTGCGCTTTAACTGCACAGCGCTCCTCCTATACACTCTCCTCCTGCTACTCGTGGACTTGGTGACTCTCCTTTAGTCTTATAGTGGTTTCCCCTGAAACGAGCATTTTTTCCCATAGACTATAATGTGATTCGATATTCAATCGAGTAGTCGACTATTGAGGCTCTCCTCGAAACGAATATCGAATCCCGAATACTTCACTGTTCGCTCATCTCTAACAACGTACAAAAATTTAAGCGCAAGAAAAAAAACACACACACACTGGAGACGGATTTCTTTCATTTAATCAGATTTTTTTTCCCCACTGGTTTACATTCAAAAAGAAAATCCTTTACATTAAGCGTTACGTCCAAGGAACCCGAGCGTCGGCCCTTATAATTATTTACATACAAAAACATTTTTACACATTTTTGAGAACTTTTTCTCCAGGACGATGAACATACGGGAATCAAGAGGCAGCCATAAAACACAGAGGGTTATACGATTCGAGGGAACCGCCATCAACGCCGCTCCATGCCATGAAATTTACAAAGAGGAAATAAATATAAAAGCACCATAAACCTAAAAAGTTTATCCAGAAGGGTTATATAATACAACATGCTGCTTATTAAATAATGTTAGTAGCAACACCATCAATACTCCCCGCAATGAAAAATCTCAGTAAATATAAGCTGGTTTTGAAAGGGTGTGTAAACTTTTGCAACCAATTAATTTTTTGCCCCCGATGCATCTAAAACAAAAAGAAACTTTGACAAAAAATCTACTCGTTTTGTACACAGGGTCTATACAGACTGATGTGTCTTCATGGTAACAGACTACAAACAAAATGAGTGTAGTCAGATCCTTCAGTCACCTGCACATTCTTCTGAGGAAGTGACATCATGATTGTTGGTCACATGGTCAATGGATGTGATGTCACTTCCTGAAAAGAATTAAGCAGCCATGTTAGTTACAAAGGAGAACATAGAAGTTACGCTTGTTAGCTTTTTGGAAATATCAGTGGCAACCAATATGGCCTCCGTTATAGCGGTCACAGTTAGGGTTGAGCGATCGGGATCAGGAAAGATCAGATCCCGATTGTCGATCGAGCAAATTTCACGATGGCGATCGGCTGGAAAATGATCAGATTATAATGCGATCCTGAAATCTCAAGATCGGCTCAACCTTAAAAGTGACTTTTCCCATAGAGAAGCCTTGACTAGGGTTGAGAGATCGGGATCGAGAAAGATCGGATCCCGATCGGCGATCGAGCAAATTTCACTATGGCGATCGGTTGGAAAAACGATCAAAAATCGCGTTTTAAAAACGATCCTGAAATCTTAAGATCAGCTCAACCCTAAAAGTGACTTTTCCCATAGAGAAGCCTTGACTAGGGTTGAGAGATCGGGATCGAGAAAGATCGGATCCCGATTCTCGATCGAGCAATTTTCACAATGGCGATCGGCTGGAAAAAGTGATCGAAAATGGATTTTAAAAAACGATCCTGAAATCTCAAGATCGGCTCAACCCTAAAAGTGACTTTTCCCATAGAGAAGCCTTGACTAGGCTTGAGAGATCGGGATCGAGAAAGATCAGATCCCGATTGTCGATCGAGCAAATTTCACGATGGCGATTGGCTGGAAAAATGATCGAAAATCGGATTTTAAAAACAATCCTGAAATCTCAACCCTAGTCACATTGGGTGACCCTTAAAAGGAAAATATGGATAACTATACAGTGAGAAAGGGAACATCCGATATTTGGGATGATCTGATCCCTTAAGAGAATAGTCAGACAGTAAAAAATGGGTGAACGTTACGACATATCAGAAGTGTCTACTATTGGAATACTCCACTGGCCACTTACACCTGTTTTTGGAATCAGTGACGGGGTCTCTCTACACTGATCAATACTTTATGGCATAACCCCCAAAAGTGTTTAGTGGACGACCCCTTCAAGAGGTTGTTTAAAACCTCCGACCTTAGATAACAGTATGGAATGCTTCTAGATTTCTATTGATTTTTGTAAAAATGATAGAAATTTTAAGGAACTAAAATAGAGTCAAGAATGTTTTAAAGGAAAAAGAAGTGGAGATCCCCTTTAAAATGTCTACCTAGATACTTAGTAACAAAGTCCACAATATGTAACAATAACATTCAGAAGAAAACAGGACTGGCTAGAAAATGTAGAACCGATTGAGTATGGTTAACCTTGACGTAAGTGTTCAGTTTCCCTGCAGCACCACCACAGGGGAAATGAAGCATTACACCGTTCCCATCAGAATCTATGTGAAGTGGGTGGACTTGCCAAGTCCTCCACAGTAGATGGTGCTTGCTCTTATATTAGGTCAACATTCTCAAAAACACTCAATCCCCAAAAAAATTAATGGATAGGGTTGAGCCAATCTTGAAATTTCAGGATCGTTTTTAAAATCAAATTTTCGATCATTTTCCAGCCAGTCGTGAAATTTGCTCAATCGATGATCGGGATCCGATCTTTCCCGATCCCGATCGCTCAACCCTACTCAGCAGTTTGTCTATGACTAAGGTGGAGCTGATCTTGAGATTTCAGGATGGTTTTTAAAATCTGATTTTCGATCATTTTCGAGCCAATCCCGATTGCGATCGTGAAATTTGCTCGATCGCCAATCGGGATCCGACCTTTCCTACTTATGGAGTCACCTTTTTATCAGACCAACATATCCAAAAAGTAAGGGTCACAAAAAAGGTCATTTTACTTGCCCAATTGGCCAAACTATAATTCAGATATTTTCTTGCAGAAGGAGAAGATCTAAAGCTCTGTTGATGTTGAATGTACTTTGTTGGGGGTCAATGAAAAAATTTTACAAAATTGACCCCCCCAATTGAACAGGTTATATTGTATCAATGGACAGATAAAATGGATCAACTATTCTCTAGTTTTGTCCTTTGTGTAAGATGGGTCAGGAGGTCACGTCCAGGTTTGGAGGCCATTCTGCAAGTTCAGACCAGACTCTGACCGAGGTGCACCTAAAGTAGTGTTTATCCCTCAGCGTCCATCTCTTCCCCTCCGAGAACTATGTCGGGAATGTCTATGTGACAATACAAAGTGCCCAGTGTTTATCTTGACCTGTTCATACAACTTGAAGGTCACAGGTCACTCTATGTAATCCCATCCTTCATACATGTCCAGATTTGGGATGGTCATTTATCATCATTTTCAATTTCCAAAAAACTTTTTTGGGGGGAATCTAAAAAGTTCTACAAATATTTTACAATAAATAAGTATAATATTGAAACTGAAGTAATAGGCATACAACTTATTTACTAACGCAGCCTTAGCACCAGGAGACAACTATTAACTTACACAATTGGAAACAAAATCATTTTCAAAAATTTTTGATGTTTTTTAATTTCATTTTTTGAAAAAAAATTTAATTTTCTGTTCATTCCAACGCAAACCATATAAAGTGCGCAGTAACCCACTCAAACCACTAGGAAAGCAACTTTACTTACTACAGCCCATGCAAGAAGTTTATTCATTTTCATTTTTTGTATCCAAATAAGAGTTTACAGAAATTTTGTACAAAATAAATTTGTGCTGAAGAATTTTGATACAATAATATTGCATTATATGATTGGCTGTGCCTTTCATAACCACTAGGAGGTGATGTAGAACTTTTAGATACAAATTATAAACTTTGTAGTTTGTAAACTACACTAGGGTTGGATTTGTATGTGCATCATTTTGAGGAAAGACCATGCAAATTTGCTCCCTTCCAAAAGTAAGAAATATATTTATCATATTTTCTGGTATGGCTAACAGGAGAAAGATTTTTACTTTTTACAAACTTTTTCCCGTAAGTCTCCATAAACCACATTGATCTCTCATTGCCACAAGAGTAGCCCCATCCTTCTTCTCCAGGACTACAATATTCAGCTCCACTTCTTCTTAAGCAGGGACATCACGTCCATTGGTCACATGGCCATTCGGCAACTCAGTCCCATTCAAAGGAATGGGCGTGAGCTGCAATACCAAGAACAACCACTACACAATGTATGGTGCTGTGATTAGTAGTGATAAGGCCACAGCAAGCAACATCATAGTCTTGGATAAAAATTGGAGGAGGGGAAATAATATGGACTTTGGAAACCATTGCTACCCATGTGGGTATTATAGTAGAATTCAGATTCCCTTTAGCCAATGGATTGTATCTATCAAGAAAGATGTGTGGTTGTCAATGCCCCTCCCACATGACTGTTTAGAATATTTTTGATTTCCTCCTTTATTGTGTTGTAAGTTCATTGGGTTGTCATTGTTGTCATGCTCAATAGGTTACAGAGACCTCCCACTTTATGCTTCAAATCAATAGAGCACCCACCCCACCTCCCCATATAGCGGTCACCAACTAAGAGGAAGATGAGACTCCACGGACTGTTATACCCCAAACCACCTGCCCCACCTCCCCAGCGGTCACCAACTAAGAGGAACATGAGACTCCACGGACTGTTATACCCCAAATCACCCCCCCCACCTCCCCATATAGTGGTCACCAACTAAGAGGAAGATGAGACTCCACGGACTGTTATACCCCAAACCACCACCCCCCCCCCCCCACCTCCCCATATAGCGGTCACCAACTAAGAGGAAGATGAGACTCCACGGACTGTTATACCCCAAAGCACCCACCCCACCCCCATACCCACCACTCACCCACCCGAATCCAACTCTCCCCTCCACTTTATTAGCTTTGGCAATGCCAAATATCTATTTGGATGTGCCAATAAAGCTTGTTTGATTTGATTTGAGCTTCAAAAATTCTAAAAAAGTAGCACCTATATGGACCAATATAAGTCTCGGATATATATCAAGCTACGAAATTGAATATTCTGTAAGTTGACAAGTACGTGCTCCACTTTGGACATACCTTTTTTTTAAAAAAAATTCGAGATTAGACGAAAATAGACAAAAAAATTTTTGAAAAATTGTAAAAATTTAAAAGATTCAACCCCTTGACTCTTAGGGTAGGAGAAAGTCGCACAGACCAAGCTTAAAAACGCCCACAATTTTGCGTGGAGAACATTTCGGAAAGATGTCACAGTAACCTGTTCCTTTAGAATTTTTGGCATCAGATGTGTGAAAACATTGAAATTCAAAAATTTCCTCCTCACTCCATTAAAATAATTGTTCATCCAGTCCTTTGTCTGTTTTCGCAGACAAGGGTTGATAAATTTTAATCTTTGCTCTGCGTTACGACTCCTCTGAAACACTTTCTGAAGCTTCTTCCAAAGTGCCGGCAAGAATTTTCTTCTTTTTGACAAATCCCGAAACGCGTTGTATAGGAAATAATATCTATAAAATATTGTTAGCGGTGCGAATTGAATGAGGAATGACATCCTCATAATACATTAATGCATACTCTGTACATCCTGAGATTAGAAGCTACTTAAGGGGAAAAAAATGGATATAAAAAAACTCATCTACGTCAACAGCAGGAATAAAAAATTCAGTAGGAAAATAGTAATTTATACGACACATTTACAGTCTTAGAATGAAGCCGAGGAAAGTGCATATTATATATTCGGGAGGAAATAGGCAACTGTCGAAAACTTTCCGACTCTCGCTCAGCCTTAACATGAAGCCTCCAATCCATAAAACTTTACGTGACATTTTTATTACCTACGCTAAAGCTTGGGAGGGAGGAACAAAAGGCGAAAAACACAATTCGTCAACGCACGTCTGGAAGAGTTGGTTGACTTATTAGTAGCGTGAAAGAAGCTAAAGTCGAAACGTTCCCATTGTCCTTGGCAGACTCTCACATCTCCACAAACAAGAGAAGAAAGAAGAACACATTGCATTGACTGAACGGTACATTCATACATTGGCCTTTCCTATAACCAAAGCCAATTTTGTAAAAAATTTTGGGAAAAATGTTGGTTATCCGTCTCTGCAATCGATATAGTTTCCTTTGATCCAAAAGCAGATTTGCGCATACTTAAGAGGAGTTATACGCACCGCTACGTTATAATCCTGCTTGTCCCCATTTTTATCCACCCACTGGTGCCCGGAAAAAATTCCGATAATCTTCCGCTCCCATTTCTGTCGGTCGCGCTTCCACATCCTGACATAAACTCCCGATCCGCTGGCTCCAGGTTGGGCATCGCATTGCTGGTAAAGTAGGTCGTAGGTTTCTTCCTTGACATCACAGAATCGATAGACTAGGTTCCCCGGTCTATCGTTGTCAAAGCCGGAGAAGTGGATTCTTCCACCGGGCAACTGTCGGCCAGTTGGACTTACACCGATCATCATGAACTTCCTTTTGTGAGGTTTTTTAAGTTCTAGCAAGGCGTAGTCGTAATCCATGCCGATGTCGTTGGCATTGCCTTTAATCCACCCTTTTGGGACATGGGTTCTTTTCACTCGAATCCATTGGAATTTCATTTTTTCACTAGACCCGGAATTTGTTTGGTTGAGACCTTTACCTCCATCTTTGTATTTGGGCTTCAAGAATCCAACTCGGAGCTTCTGTGCCCCTTTGACATAACTTTTGCCATCATGAATACAATGGGCGGCAGTAAGGACATGTTTCTCGGCCACCAACGTGCCAGTGCAACCAGTGGACAACTTTACAGACGTTGAAAAAGGATAATTGAGTAAGAAGTCTTTCCCATAAATACTAAACCTGCTGTCGTATCCGTAGATTTGTCTTTTATGCCGGGACTTCCCATGGCTTTTCTCAGTATCTGGCCTGCTGGCAAAAACATAAATCCCTACTTCGGTCAAAGTGCGGCTCCCATTGGAATACAAGGTTTCGTAGGCCATGTTGTTCTTCAGTTCATCCAAAGTAGGCATTGGGAAATGTTTGTGGCATTCGGGGCCACAGGAGCCTGGCACATCAAGCCTTGGTTCCGCATCGAATTGAGGTTTCTCCAAGCCAGTGGTTGACTGAGGTAGAACCACTGGAACTTTGAATGTTGGCCAAGTTGGTTTCGAGCTAGGGGCTTGAGACTCCACATAGGAGATCAGGAACAGGAGGACGCAAGCTGCAGACACTTTTGTAGCCATGACTATGTCTTCGATCTACAAATAAAGAAAGTAAATGGTTAATGAGTATCAATGTATCGATAACATAAGACAGACATATATCATAGTGTAGAGCGAATGTTGGAATCACGATACAGGCATATGGAACCCATATGGGTTTCCCAGGTTGCGTAGAGAACCCCATTACTTTACCCCTTAGTACTTTAGAGAAGGTGTGCCGTAGGACCTTAAGGACCTTTGTGTGAGTGGTCCTCAAGATGTATCCCCTGATCAAATATTAATGGTCATTCTAAAGGAGAATCCAACAATGTTATATAGTCCATGAGAACAACTTTTTAAGGGGGCGTGAGGGCTACCATTCCCAATTATAGGGGTTGCACAGGACTAGAAAAACATGGTCACACCGGTTCACCCGATCTGTGTGGTCTTCATGTTTAGTTGAAGATACAATACCCCACATAGGTATAGAAATGTTTTTGGTTCAAGCCAGGTTCTTCTCATCCAGTACAAACCAGAGATGGGCCAACTTTACGAGATTAGTTTTGCAAATTTTCATGAGGTTCGTCCACCTGTTTCATTTCATAAAGCACAATGACATCATGGTAATTTAACGCAAGTGTCATGATGTCCAATAGCAAGCATCAGCGGTCCCCCGAGGCGCGTGATCTCACCCAGGAGGCCAGAAGAGGCCAAAGACAACCAAAGAGGACAACAAGGGGTCCAGGGGTCTGAAGACAGCCCAGAACATAATAGTGATTTATGTGTGGTGAACCCTGAAGGTTTCAGACCTGAAACTTTTTGAAAGTTCACATCAAATCCAGTTCACTTATCTCTAGCACAAACTTTGGGGGGGTCTTTACATTGAGTAATATAAAATCTATATAAATTTGGTATCAATGCATTGAAGTAGATGCAACGGGCTCATTTGTGTAACCTTAAAAAAAAAGAAATCCAAAAACACATTTCTGGATTTTTTTTTCAACTTAAATTCCTGTAATCAAGGTCAAACTTCTGGAGAGCTGACGGCTATGACTCCAGGCTATACTCACATACACGGCCCACCAACAGAGCCCAGAACCCATTAGGCCTCGTGTAGCTTTCAGACTAGAGGTTAATCGGCACATCATATCCCGCAGTTACAAGATTTATGGCCCTGTCATTGATCCAGGAGATGGGAAAGTCGGGCTGAAAAACTGGAAAACTCTGCACCAGAAAGAGAAGGTGCAAAATATCCAAGGATTTTCCAAGGAACTGCACATGGCCTACCACCCAGGTTGTACCGTATAATTGGACACCTATAGACTGACGCCCCTATTGTCCCTCGGATTTCACACGATCAGGTCCCACTGGATACCATAATGCCCCCTCTACCATATATACACAGTTTTAGGATTTTTTTGTAGGGTAAAGCCGCATGACAAGTATTCACAATGACTACTTGTATGCATTTAGCCATAGTGAGTATGGCCCCAAATCCTGGACAATCCCTTAAAGCCAAGCCACAATACCATACATGGTCCATGGATATGAGCAACATTGTTTCCTTTTTTGATCTGATACAACTCCTTTAAATACAGCGCTAATTGTTTCATTGGGATACTGCCCCCTACAGACCAGAATTGCAGAAAAACCAATCTTATGGTAGTTGTTCTCTATACCTGGACAATCTAATATTAGGACACATGTACTAATATTTTGCTAGTGGGTCCAATAGTATCCAGAGGACTAGGACCAAGAAAATAGTCAGTAGGGGGTCAGGTGATCCCTCTTAGCCAATCAGAGAACAGAAGAATTTATCTTGGTTTAGTATAGCGAATACACCCAATACAAAAACATCATCCAGACCTTGAAACTTTGAGTCACGTCCTTTCCGTCAGGGTACAGGCCCCGTCCTGCTAGGGAAGGTGTTATTGTAAAATACATAAACAGGACAATCACCTCTCACCGGAGACAAATCATGGGCAGTGACCCTACATAGCAAATAATGGGAAAGTCTTATCCTGCTGCCCCCTCATTCCTGGATGAATCACCCCAGGCCCCATGTGAAAGAAGAATGGAAATTCCCCTCATATATCTCATCCAGATATCACACACACAATAATTGTAGAATATTCATTACAGGACATTCATTCCAGAGATTGCTGATAATTCTTACAGTGTCCCATAGACCATACAGAGAGAATAGTAGTTATATACTTGTACATAGGAGCAGTATTATAGTAGTTATATTCTTGTACATAGGAGTAGTATTATAGTAGTTATATTCTTGTACATAGGAGCAGTATTATAGTAGTTATATTCTTGTACATAGGAGTAGTATTATAGTAGTTATATTCTTGTACATAGGAGCAGTAATATAGTAGTTATATTCTTGTACATAAGAGTAGTATTATAGTAGTTATATTCTTGTACATAGAAGTAGTATTATAGTAGTTATATTCTTGTACATAGGAGTAGTATTATAGTAGTTATATTCTTGTACATAGGAGGCAGTATTATAGTAGTTATATTCTTGTACATAGAAGTAGTATTATAGTAGTTATATTCTTGTACATAGGAGCAGTATTATAGTAGTTATATTCCTGTACATAGGAGCAGTATTATAGTAGTTATATTCTTGTACATAGGAGCAGTATTATAGTAGTTATATTCTTGTACATAGGAGTAGTAATATAGTAGTTATATTCTTGTACATAGGAGTAGTATTATAGTAGTTATATTCTTGTACATAGGAGTAGTATCATAGTAATTATATTCTTGTACATAGGAGTAGTATTATAGTAGTTATATTCTTGTACATATGAGCAGTATTATAGTAGTTATATTCCTGTACATAGGAGCAGTATTATAGTAGTTATATTCTTGTACATAAGAGTAGTATTATAGTAGTTATATTCTTGTACATAGGAGCAGTATTATAGTAGTTATATTCTTGTACATAGGGGGCAGTATTATAGTAGTTATATTCTTATATACATAGGGGGCAGTATTATAGTAGTTATATTCTTGTACATAGGAGCAGTATTATAGTAGTTATATTCTTGTACATATGAGCAGTATTATAGTAGTTATATTCTTGTACATAGGAGTAGTATTATAGTAGTTATATTCTTGTACATAGGAGTAGTATTATAGTAGTTATATTCTTGTACATAGGAGGTAGTATTATAGTAGTTATATTCTTGTATATAGGAGTAGTATTATAGTAGTTATATTCTTGTACATAGGAGCAGTATTATAGTTGTTATATTCTTGTACATAGGAGCAGTATTATAGTAGTTATATTCTTGTACATAGGAGGTAGTATTATAGTAGTTATATTCTTGTACATATGAGGTAGTATTATAGTAGTTATATTCTTGTACATAGGAGTAGTATTATAGTAGTTATATTCTTGTACATAGGAGTAGTATTATAGTAGTTATATTCTTGTACATAGGAGTAGTATTATACTAGTTATATTCTTGTACATAGGGGGCAGCATTATAGTAGTTATATTCTTGTATATAGGGGTAGTATTATATTAGTTATATTCTTGTACATAGGAGCAGTATTATAGTAGTTATATTCTTGTACATAGGAGTAGTATTATAGTAGTTATATTCTTGTACATAGGAGTAGTATTATAGTAGTTATATTCTTGTACATAGGGGGCAGCATTATATTAGTTATATTCTTGTACATAGGAGGTAGTATTATAGTAGTTATATTCTTGTACATAGGAGCAGTATTATAGTAGTTATATTCTTGTACATAGAGGCAGTATTATAGTAGTTATATTCTTGTACATAGGAGCAGTATTATAGTAGTTATATTCTTGTACATAGGAGGTAGTATTATAGTAGTTATATTCTTGTACATAGGAGCAGTATTATAGTAGTTATATTCTTGTACATATGAGGTAGTATTATAGTAGTTATATTCTTGTACATAGGGGCAGTATTATAGTAGTTATATTCTTGCACATAGGAGCAGTATTATAGTAGTTATATTCTTGTACATAGGAGCAGTATTATAGTTGTTATATTCTTGTACATAGGAGCAGTATTATAGTAGTTATATTCTTGTACATATGAGGTAGTATTATAGTAGTTATATTCTTGTACATAGGGGCAGTATTATAGTAGTTATATTCTTGCACATAGGAGCAGTATTATAGTAGTTATATTCTTGTACATAGGAGCAGTATTATAGTTGTTATATTCTTGTACATAGGAGCAGTATTATAGTAGTTATATTCTTGTACATAGAGGCAGTATTATAGTAGTTATATTCTTGTACATAGGAGCAGTATTATAGTAGTTATATTCTTGTACATAAGAGTAGTATTATAGTAGTTATATTCTTGTACATAGGAGCAGTATTATAGTAGTTATATTCTTGTACATAGGGGGCAGTATTATAGTAGTTATATTCTTATATACATAGGGGGCAGTATTATAGTAGTTATATTCTTGTACATAGGAGCAGTATTATAGTAGTTATATTCTTGTACATAGGAGTAGTATTATAGTAGTTATATTCTTGTACATATGAGCAGTATTATAGTAGTTATATTCTTGTACATAGGAGTAGTATTATAGTAGTTATATTCTTGTACATAGGAGTAGTATTATAGTAGTTATATTCTTGTACATAGGAGGTAGTATTATAGTAGTTATATTCTTGTATATAGGAGTAGTATTATAGTAGTTATATTCTTGTACATAGGAGCAGTATTATAGTTGTTATATTCTTGTACATAGGAGCAGTATTATAGTAGTTATATTCTTGTACATAGGAGGTAGTATTATAGTAGTTATATTCTTGTACATATGAGGTAGTATTATAGTAGTTATATTCTTGTACATAGGAGTAGTATTATAGTAGTTATATTCTTGTACATAGGAGTAGTATTATAGTAGTTATATTCTTGTACATAGGAGTAGTATTATAGTAGTTATATTCTTGTACATAGGGGGCAGCATTATAGTAGTTATATTCTTGTATATAGGGGTAGTATTATATTAGTTATATTCTTGTACATAGGAGCAGTATTATAGTAGTTATATTCTTGTACATAGGAGTAGTATTATAGTAGTTATATTCTTGTACATAGGAGTAGTATTATAGTAGTTATATTCTTGTACATAGGGGGCAGCATTATATTAGTTATATTCTTGTACATAGGAGGTAGTATTATAGTAGTTATATTCTTGTACATAGGAGCAGTATTATAGTAGTTATATTCTTGTACATAGAGGCAGTATTATAGTAGTTATATTCTTGTACATAGGAGCAGTATTATAGTAGTTATATTCTTGTACATAGGAGGTAGTATTATAGTAGTTATATTCTTGTACATAGGAGCAGTATTATAGTAGTTATATTCTTGTACATATGAGGTAGTATTATAGTAGTTATATTCTTGTACATAGGGGCAGTATTATAGTAGTTATATTCTTGCACATAGGAGCAGTATTATAGTAGTTATATTCTTGTACATAGGAGCAGTATTATAGTTGTTATATTCTTGTACATAGGAGCAGTATTATAGTAGTTATATTCTTGTACATATGAGGTAGTATTATAGTAGTTATATTCTTGTACATAGGGGCAGTATTATAGTAGTTATATTCTTGCACATAGGAGCAGTATTATAGTAGTTATATTCTTGTACATAGGAGCAGTATTATAGTTGTTATATTCTTGTACATAGGAGCAGTATTATAGTAGTTATATTCTTGTACATAGAGGCAGTATTATAGTAGTTATATTCTTGTACATAGGAGCAGTATTATAGTTGTTATATTCTTGTACATATGAGCAGTATTATAGTAGTTATATTCCTGTACATAGGAGCAGTATTATAGTAGTTATATTCTTGTACATAAGAGTAGTATTATAGTAGTTATATTCTTGTACATAGGAGTAGTATTATAGTAGTTATATTCTTGTACATAGGAGTAGTATTATAGTAGTTATATTCTTGTACATAGGGGGCAGCATTATAGTAGTTATATTCTTGTATATAGGGGTAGTATTATATTAGTTATATTCTTGTACATAGGAGCAGTATTATAGTAGTTATATTCTTGTACATAGGAGTAGTATTATAGTAGTTATATTCTTGTACATAGGAGTAGTATTATAGTAGTTATATTCTTGTACATAGGGGGCAGCATTATATTAGTTATATTCTTGTACATAGGAGGTAGTATTATAGTAGTTATATTCTTGTACATAGGAGCAGTATTATAGTAGTTATATTCTTGTACATAGAGGCAGTATTATAGTAGTTATATTCTTGTACATAGGAGCAGTATTATAGTAGTTATATTCTTGTACATAGGAGGTAGTATTATAGTAGTTATATTCTTGTACATAGGAGCAGTATTATAGTAGTTATATTCTTGTACATATGAGGTAGTATTATAGTAGTTATATTCTTGTACATAGGGGCAGTATTATAGTAGTTATATTCTTGCACATAGGAGCAGTATTATAGTAGTTATATTCTTGTACATAGGAGCAGTATTATAGTTGTTATATTCTTGTACATAGGAGCAGTATTATAGTAGTTATATTCTTGTACATATGAGGTAGTATTATAGTAGTTATATTCTTGTACATAGGGGCAGTATTATAGTAGTTATATTCTTGCACATAGGAGCAGTATTATAGTAGTTATATTCTTGTACATAGGAGCAGTATTATAGTTGTTATATTCTTGTACATAGGAGCAGTATTATAGTAGTTATATTCTTGTACATAGAGGCAGTATTATAGTAGTTATATTCTTGTACATAGGAGCAGTATTATAGTTGTTATATTCTTGTACATAGGAGCAGTATTATAGTAGTTATATTCTTGTACATAGGAGGTAGTATTATAGTAGTTATATTCTTGTACATAGGAGCAGTATTATAGTAGTTATATTCTTGTACATAGGAGCAGTATTATAGTAGTTATATTCTTGTACATAGGAGTAGTAATATAGTAGTTATATTCTTGTACATAGGAGTAGTATTATAGTAGTTATATTCTTGTATATAGGAGTAGTATTATAGTAGTTATATTCTTGTACATAGGAGTAGTATCATAGTAATTATATTCTTGTACATAGGAGTAGTATTATAGTAGTTATATTCTTGTACATATGAGCAGTATTATAGTAGTTATATTCCTGTACATAGGAGCAGTATTATAGTAGTTATATTCTTGTACATAAGAGTAGTATTATAGTAGTTATATTCTTGTACGTAGGAGCAGTATTATAGTAGTTATATTCTTGTACATAGGAGGTAGTATTATAGTAGTTATATTCTTGTACATAGGAGTAGTATTATAGTAGTTATATTCTTGTACATAGGAGCAGTATTATAGTAGTTATATTCTTGTACATAGGAGTAGTATTATAGTAGTTATATTCTTGTACATATGAGCAGTATTATAGTAGTTATATTCTTGTACATAGGAGTAGTATTATAGTAGTTATATTCTTGTACATAGGAGTAGTATTATAGTAGTTATATTCTTGTACATAGGAGGTAGTATTATAGTAGTTATATTCTTGTATATAGGAGTAGTATTATAGTAGTTATATTCTTGTACATAGGAGCAGTATTATAGTTGTTATATTCTTGTACATAGGAGCAGTATTATAGTAGTTATATTCTTGTACATAGGAGCAGTATTATAGTAGTTATATTCTTGTACATAGGAGTAGTAATATAGTAGTTATATTCTTGTACATAGGAGTAGTATTATAGTAGTTATATTCTTGTATATAGGAGTAGTATTATAGTAGTTATATTCTTGTACATAGGAGTAGTATCATAGTAATTATATTTTTATACATAGGAGTAGTATTATAGTAGTTATATTCTTGTACATAGGAGTAGTATTATAGTAGTTATATTCTTATATATAGGAGTAGTATTATAGTAGTTATATTCTTGTACATAGGAGTAGTATCATAGTAATTATATTCTTATACATAGGAGTAGTATTATAGTAGTTATATTCTTGTACATATGAGCAGTATTATAGTAGTTATATTCTTGTACATAGGAGTAGTATTATAGTAGTTATATTCTTGTACATAGGAGGTAGTATTATAGTAGTTATATTCTTGTATATAGGAGTAGTATTATAGTAGTTATATTCTTGTACATAAGAGTAGTATTATAGTAGTTATATTCTTGTACATAGGAGCAGTATTACAGTAGTTATATTCTTGTACTTAGGAGCAGTATTATAGTAGTTATATTCCTGTACATAGGAGCAGTATTATAGTAGTTATATTCTTGTACATAAGAGTAGTATTATAGTAGTTATATTCTTGTACATAGGAGCAGTATTATAGTAGTTATATTCTTGTACATAGGGGGCAGTATTATAGTTGTTATACTCTTATATTCATATGGGGCAGTATTATAGTAGTTATATTCTTGTACATAGGAGCAGTATTATAGTAGTTATATTCTTGTACATAGGAGTAGTATTATAGTAGTTATATTCTTGTACATAGGAGTAGTATCATAGTAATTATATTCTTGTACATAGGAGTAGTATTATAGTAGTTATATTCTTGTACATATGAGCAGTATTATAGTAGTTATATTCTTGTACATAGGAGCAGTATTATAGTTGTTATATTCTTGTACATATGAGGTAGTATTATAGTAGTTATATTCTTGTACATAGGAGCAGTATTATAGTAGTTATATTCTTGTACATAGGAGCAGTATTATAGTAGTTATATTCTTGTACATAGGAGTAGTAATATAGTAGTTATATTCTTGTACATAGGAGTAGTATTATAGTAGTTATATTCTTGTATATAGGAGTAGTATTATAGTAGTTATATTCTTGTACATAGGAGTAGTATCATAGTAATTATATTCTTATAGATAGGAGTAGTATTATAGTAGTTATATTCTTGTACATAGGAGTAGTATTATAGTAGTTATATTCTTGTATATAGGAGTAGTATTATAGTAGTTATATTCTTGTACATAGGAGTAGTATCATAGTAATTATATTCTTATACATAGGAGTAGTATTATAGTAGTTATATTCTTGTACATATGAGCAGTATTATAGTAGTTATATTCTTGTACATAGGAGTAGTATTATAGTAGTTATATTCTTGTACATAGGAGGTAGTATTATAGTAGTTATATTCTTGTATATAGGAGTAGTATTATAGTAGTTATATTCTTGTACATAAGAGTAGTATTATAGTAGTTATATTCTTGTACATAGGAGCAGTATTACAGTAGTTATATTCTTGTACATAGGAGCAGTATTATAGTAGTTATATTCCTGTACATAGGAGCAGTATTATAGTAGTTATATTCTTGTACATAGGAGCAGTATTATAGTAGTTATATTCTTGTACATAGGGGGCAGTATTATAGTAGTTATACTCTTATATACATATGGGGCAGTATTATAGTAGTTATATTCTTGTACATAGGAGCAGTATTATAGTAGTTATATTCTTGTACATAGGAGTAGTATTATAGTAGTTATATTCTTGTACATAGGAGTAGTATCATAGTAATTATATTCTTGTACATAGGAGTAGTATTATAGTAGTTATATTCTTGTACATATGAGCAGTATTATAGTAGTTATATTCTTGTACATAGGAGTAGTATTATAGTAGTTATATTCTTGTACATAGGAGTAGTATTATAGTAGTTATATTCTTGTACATAGGAGGTAGTATTATAGTAGTTATATTCTTGTATATAGGAGTAGTATTATAGTAGTTATATTCTTGTACATAAGAGTAGTATTATAGTAGTTATATTCTTGTATATAGGAGCAGTATTACAGTAGTGATATTCTTGTACATAGGAGCAGTATTATAGTAGTTATATTCCTGTACATAGGAGCAGTATTATAGTAGTTATATTCTTGTACATAAGAGTAGTATTATAGTAGTTATATTCTTGTACATAGGAGCAGTATTATAGTAGTTATATTCTTGTACATAGGGGGCAGTATTATAGTAGTTATATTCTTATATACATAGGGGGCAGTATTATAGTAGTTATATTCTTGTACATAGGAGTAGTATTATAGTAGTTATATTCTTGTACATAGGAGTAGTATTATAGTAGTTATATTCTTGTACATAGGAGGTAGTATTATAGTAGTTATATTCTTGTACATAGAAGCAGTATTATAGTAGTTATATTCTTGTACATAGGAGTAGTATTATAGTAGTTATATTCTTGTACATAGGAGTAGTATTATAGTAGTTATATTCTTGTACATAGGGGCAGTATTATAGTAGTTATATTCTTGTACATAGGAGCACTATTATAGTAATTATATTCTTGTACATAGGAGTAGTATTATAGTAGTTATATTCTTGTACATAGGAGGTAGTATTTTAGTAGTTATATTCTTGTACATAGAAGCAGTATTATAGTAGTTATATTCTTGTACATAGGAGTAGTATTATAGTAGTTATATTCTTGTACATAGGAGTAGTATTATAGTAGTTATATTCTTGTACATAGGGGCAGTATTATAGTAGTTATATTCTTGTACATAGGAGGTAGTATTATAGTAGTTATATTCTTGTACATAGGAGCAGTATTATAGTAGTTATATTCTTGTACATAGGAGTAGTATTATAGTAGTTATATTCTTGTACATAGGAGCAGTATTATAGTAGTTATATTCTTGTACATAGGAGTAGTATTATAGTAGTTATATTCTTGTACATAGGAGTAGTATTATAGTCGTTATATTCTTGTACATAGGAGCAGTATTATAGTAGTTATATTCTTGTACATAGGAGGTAGTATTATAGTAGTTATATTCTTGTTTATAGGAGCAGTATTATAGTAGTTATATTCTTGTACATAGGAGGTAGTATTATAGTAGTTATATTCTTGTACATAGGAGCAGTATTATAGTAGTTATATTCTTGTACATAGGAGTAGTATTATAGTAGTTATATTCTTGTACATAGGAGGTAGTATTATAGTAGTTACATTCTTGTACATAGGAGCAGTATTATAGTAGTTATATTCTTGTACATAGTAGCAGTATTATAGTAGTTATATTCTTGTACATAGGAGGTAGTATTATAGTAGTTATATTCTTGTACATAGGAGCAGTATTATATTAGTTATATTCTTGTACATAGGAGCAGTATTATAGTAGTTAAATTCTTGTACATAGGAGCAGTATTATAGTAGTTATATTCTTGTACATAGGAGTAGTATTATAGTAGTTATATTCTTGTACATAGGAGGTAGTATTATAGTAGTTATATTCTTGTACATAGGAGCAGTATTATAGTAGTTATATTCTTGTACATAGGAGCAGTATTATAGTAGTTATATTCTTGTACATAGGAGGTAGTATTATAGTAGTTATATTCTTGTACATAGGAGGTAGTATTATAGTAGTTATATTCTTGTACATAGGGGGCAGTATTATAGTAGTTATATTCTTGTACATAGGAGGTAGTATTATAGTAGTTATTTTCTTGTACATAGGAGCAGTATTATAGTAGTTATATTCTTGTACATAGTAGCAGTATTATAGTAGTTATATTCTTGTACATAGGAGGTAATTTTTATTAGTAAAAACAAAACAAAAATACATTACATTCCAGCAGAATTAATAACTAATTAATAATAATAATAATAATATAACATAAATCAGACATGTCTGTCAGATAACAAAAATGAGAATCACTTTAACTTAAGAGTCCATTGCTGGCAGAATAAAGAGGGGGAAAAAATAAATAAATCCATAAATAAATGAACAGACTTATTTGCAGTGTTATCAGAATATTCAGCAATCGATATATACATTTCTCCACAATTTTACATTATCAGACTTTTTTCTGACCTCCAGAGACTTTATCCACCTCAGTTCAGACATGATATATGTGACAGCGGTCATATGACGGAAGGGCTCTCTGTGTAGGGACACCTGGGTCCTCGTATGCCAGTGATAATATTTGATGACAGTAATAATAATATACAGGGTCTCCCGGTTAATGTCACCTATATTAGTTGGGATGCCATATATGATTTCGGGGTATTTGAGTGATTGTAATCGGGGAATTTTCAGCCTCCGGGATATTTCCTGCCAGATCTTTCGCCCTCCCCCGCACTCTGATATAAAATGTGCCATGGTCTCCTCCTGCTGACAACCTAATGGACATGCCCGATCTGTCACACTGAGATGCTTTAAGTTGCCTCTTACGAAAAGTTTCCCATGCAGAGATAGCCAGGCAATGTCAAAGAACTTTGCAGGGAGCCTCAGACCAGTGAGGAGCCTCAGACTATCCTGCAGGGTTATAGATGTACAGTCCCTCAATGCCGGCTGGAGACAATAGAAGGTCTTACATACCCTGGTGTATAGATCTCTCCTGGTCTTACTCACCAGATAGGTCTTTTCAATACCCCATTTTTTTAGGCACCTTATGCCATAGTCCAGATACTGGGGGAGGTAGTCACGAGTCGATCGACCCCTCTTAAGGCTGCCGCCTCGCACCCAGGATTCTGCAAAAGGCAATATCCAGTCCCTGATACTATTTACCCACAGGGAGCTGTTATCTGAGTCCAGGCAACCAAAATTTACTTTTAGAAACATGGAGTCAAAAAACACCCTTGGATTTAACATATCCAGCCCACCCTCTCTCCTCTGTAGGTAGGTTATCCCTCTTTTTACTGGGTTCAACCTGTTCCCCCACAAAAGTTGGAAGAACAGGCTAAAGAGCCTAGCGGAGAAAGATTCTGGCAAAGGAAAGACAACAGAGACGTACAAGAAGACAGGGACCAGGTAAGTCTTCAACATTTTAACCCTTTCTCTATAGGTCAGCCTCCAGTTCTTCCATCGCTGAACCTTTGCATTTCCGGATTCCAACTTTTCTTCCCAATTTAGTCTGCAATTATCATCCCTCCCGAATTTCACCCCAAGGATCTTAATATAGGAGGAGGCCTGGGCAAACTGCGGCAGATCAAATGTAGGACCAGTATGACCCGTCCAGAGAGCTTGACTCTTCTCAAGGTTGACAAGAGACCCGGAGGCCTCTGAGTAACTTCTGATGGCTGCAGACAACATCTCCACCTCACGAGGCTCAGATATCACCACAGTCACATCATCCGCGTAGGCAACAACTCTCAGGGGCAAGCAGTGGGGGACCGGCGCCCCCTGAAAATCACACTCCTGCAGTGACCTAAGAAACGGGTCTATGGCAAACACATACAGTAATGGACTCAGTGGGCAACCTTGTCTCACCCCTGCCTCAACCCTGAAAGCATCACCCTGCCAACCATTAATCAGAGGAAAGCTCTCCGCCTCACGGTACAAAGTTCTCAGCCAATCCACAAATTGTCCCGGAATACCGTACTTTGTCAAAGTCGCCCATAGATACTCATGGTCTACTCTGTCAAAGGCCTTAGCCTGGTCAAGACTCACAACATATCTCCCACACCTCAGAGCTTTACATCTCTCAAACATCTCCCTTATCGAGATAACTGCTCCAGAGATGTTCCGCCCTTTAACTGTGCCAAACTGTGAGCCTGCCAACAGTGCCGGGGACAAACAAACTAATCTAGAGAACAGAATTTTTGCAAGAATCTTCCTATCGACATTCAAGAGGGCAATCGGCCTCCAGTTCTTGATGTCACTAGGCTCTTTACCTTTAGACAGCAGGATCAGGGAGGACACTCTCATGGATGGAGGCATCAGGTGGTTTTCTAGACTAGTTTTGTATACATCCACGAGAATTGGTGCCAAGAGGTCTCGGAATTTCTTATAGAACTCAGCTGTAATCCCATCTGGACCTGGTGCCTTCTTCAGATGTAACTTATCTATGGCCTCTTTCACCTCCTCCACTGTTAACTCTGCTGTCAAAGGAGAAAAGTCCAAATCATTAGTATCAGGACCTGGAGTTGCCTCCAAGAATTGAGCCACCTTCTCTCTATCCAAAACCTTCTTCTGAAACAAGTCAGCATAGTAAGTTCTCACCACCCCCAGGATACCCTCCCGAGATTCCTGTAACACACCCTGGGAGTCAGTGAGACCTGTGACCGATTTATTTGCCACCCGCTCCCTGCAATTCTCAAAAGGATCCGGAGCCCCTAAGGACCCATAATCCCGTTCAAGAACCAGGGATGTATACCTGCGGTACTGATACTGACTGATCTCAGATTTCAGCCGGTCAATCTTCTGTTGGTTATCCCCGCCCGCCGAATAGAGTGACTCTAATTCTTTCCGCAGCCTGAGATACTGGCTATACTTACTCTTCCCCTTCTTAACTGACAGTCTCCTTAAGAGGGATCTGATCTCCTCCTTGACATCCTCCCACCAGTCTGCCATGTTATCATAAAACACCACTCTCTCAAGCTGGTTCTGAAATAGAGAGTGGACACAACTCCGGACACAGTCATCGTCCAAGAGGCTGGAATTGAGCTTCCATAGGCCTCTCCCAATATCAGGGCGTTTTGTGGAGCCCAAGCAAAAATACAAAGCCAGATGGTCAGAATAAGGGACTGTCTTTTCACTTTTCTCACTAACATGCTCAGCGGGACTGACCAGAGCTAAGTCTATCCGACTGCATCTACCAGCGCAGGAGTAAGTGAATTTTGGTTTCCTACCACCCTCAGTAAACACATCAGACAGACCAGCCTGTGAAATAATTCTGCTTAAGACCTTGCAGTCCCTGGTGAGAGGCCTACCAGTAGGTCTGTCACTGGATGACATGGTGGCATTGAAGTCCCCTGCCATGACTACCGGAACAGATGTAAACAAGTACTGCTTGACTTCATCAAACAGACGTGCCCTTTCAATCACCGACTGCGGTGGACCATAGATATTAATGAGTCGGAGCCTTCTGCCTCGGATGGTAACTTCTAAAACCAGGCACCTCCCCATCAGAACCTCAGTGAATCTGTGTATGGTGACATCAGGGGTGTTAAACAGTATAGAAACCCCGGCATAAGGTTCCACAGCCAGAGACCAGAAGGACGGGCCAGATTCCCATTCTCTCTCTGCTTCTCGTATTAGTCCTAAAGTATTTAAACGGGTTTCTTGTAAGAAATAGACATCGGCATCAAGATATCTCAGATGTTCATACACTGCGTGTCTTGTCCTCCTTGCTCGGATGCTATTCACATTACTAGAGATAACTTTAAGATAGAAACCTGCCATCAGAACAACTAGGAATATGAGAAACAGAGAGATGGGCCCCATTGTCATAGATCAGAGTCAGAGGTGTCCTGGTGACCAGCTGTTTCCATGTCTGATTCGGACTGCCCCTCATCTCGGTGGGGTCTCCTCTTATTGGGAGGATCGCCCTCTGGTTCATCCTCATACTCCGCCATCATTCGTGAGAGTTCTCTGTCTAGTTCTGCTTCTCCGTCTGACTCTGATAGGACACTAAATCTATTCCCCGTTGCAGTGACCTCGCCTGCACTACTTACTCTCATCTTTGTGGGCTTTTCTACCGTGGTCCACTCACCCTCAGGCTTACGGCTGGCTTTATCCTTCTTCCTCCTTTTATTATTGTTGGATGATCGGGCAGGAGAAGAGACGACCACTGAGGGTTGTACAACCTGCTCGACAACCTCCATGGTCGTCTCAATGGGACCTGACTCGGCCTGGTCTTGGGTGGTATCACCTGTATGTGGTTGAGGCTCCGCCTCCGTGACTACTGACCCTGACAATAGCGCCTCCTCCTCCTCCTGTATGTCATCAGCCGCTGCCAGCAAGTCCTCATCAGGGCTATCCTTACAGATGTTATGCCAGGCATCAGGACAATCTCTGTGGGGGTGACCGATCCGACCGCACAGGTTACACCTAATGCTTTGGCATGTGGCACTCACGTGGCCCATTTCATTACATAGGCTACACTTTACCATGGAGCATACACTGGCCACATGGCCGGCCTTCCCACACTTGAAGCACCGGCGAGGCTGACCCGCATAGAAGCAGATCCCTTTTTCTCGGCCTATAAAGAACGAATTGGGCAGATGTTGGGTTATGTTGTTCTGCTGACGCAACTTCACCAGGACCCTCCACCCACCGGTCCAGACCCCGTCTTCATCCCTGTTCTTACTAAGATCGGACATGAGGTCACAATGCCTCCTGAGCCAGATGACTATGTCCTGAGGGGGAACGGCTTCATTCCAAAATACAATTGTGACAGAGGCTGTATCTGGCCTAGAGATGGGGATGAAACTGAACTTATCCCAACCTTCCGTATCTCTCAACCTGGTGAGATTGGCCCAGAACCGGTCCAGATCAGACATCAGCTTAAAACTAACATCATACCCCTGGCGGTCAGGAAGGTTTATGACGGCCAGGATATCAGTCGGCACAAAGCCCATCTGGGTACATAGGAGCTCTCGGACCACAAACCTCCTATCCGGCAGATCCTCCTTGGCACCTCCGTGCCTAAACCTGACTACATTCCTCCTCCTGAAAGCCTGGCCTGTATAACTGGAGTTTGATGCAAAAGATGGAGCACCGCGGCTCCAGGCATTCCCTGAGGAGGTACGGCCGGATCCGCCATCTTGGCGTGTTTGTGGGCGCTGTGTGGGCTGCTGAGCACCTGTACCATGTGGTTCTGCTACTGTGCGAGTATCCAGAGGGGGAAAGTCCTGCACACTGGACTGTCCTGTGTCCGCCCCACCAT
Source organism: Leptodactylus fuscus (assembly GCF_031893055.1). Taxonomy (NCBI): domain Eukaryota; kingdom Metazoa; phylum Chordata; class Amphibia; order Anura; family Leptodactylidae; genus Leptodactylus; species Leptodactylus fuscus. The sequence goes on from NC_134266.1 coordinate 266,497,504, forward strand.
CAACCTCTATGTCTGCAATATCACCAGACTCCAGAGACTGGACTGCAGAGGGGTCTGACGCCATAGATAGTGAAGGATCCCCCCCAGAAACACCTTCCCCTGCTGGGCCGTTATCACATACAGGAATATCCATAATATCAGGCACATTAGTCAGACAATCAGCGGCAGCAGAGTCCTGCACAGCAGAGTCCATATTAGTATTATAGTCAGCGGCAGCAGAGTCCTGCATAGCAGAGTCCATATTACCACTACAGTCAGCGGCAGCAGAGTCCTGCACAACAGAGTCCACAACCTGTAACCCCAAATATGTTACTCCCCCAGTACCTTCAGGTAAGAGTCCATAGTCCTGCTGCAATGACTTGTCTCCTGGGACTTGTGGTGTCTGCACAGCTGCTACTTCATTACCATTAGGCAGGGGTCCATGACCTGGTTGCAAAGTGCTGGTTGCTGGGACTTGTGGTGCCTTGCTGAGAACTGCTGCAGGTTTTTGCTGTTGCTGAACACTGGTCGCTTTCCCGTACAAATTCCCTTCCTTAAAAGGGAAACTTGCTGGCTGCAGAACTGGTTTTACATGGGACTGCTGGCTGCCACCTTGAGAGGGTTCAGACCCAGCTTTAGCACAAGGTGATGGTGACTTCTGGTATTCCTGGAACCGCTGCTGGTTTCTGTATGATTCTCCCACCGGTCCCATTTGCTCCAGTACAGTCTCGGTCTCCCGTACGTTCTCGGCGAGCTCTTTCGCCAGTGCGCTCAGCTTCCTGTCCAGTAACACCAGTTTCTCAGGGCATGCAGACTTTTTTAGATTATACGCACATTCAATCTGTCTCTGCAGATATATTTTACTGGCCTTCAATGTCTCCAGTCGCTTGACCAGTGCTGGTATCTCATCTGCCAGGCGCAGTTCTGGTGCTCGCTCAGTAGCTGTGACAGTCTGTGCATTGTTGGAAAGCTTTGCAGGTTGGTTACCCCCAGTATGGCTTCTGGTTGGTGTAGCCTGTGATTTCTGACATGCTACGGCTGTTGTCACTGCCATGGGCCCACAATGTCCAGACTGGGGACTATGTCCCAGTTTATTTCCAGTGACTGTACTGCTGGTACCTTGAAGCTTCCCCGCTGGTCTCCCTTTGATCTCCTCCACTGCCTTCACTACATTTTTGTAGTTACCGCTTCCAGATCTTGTCCGCTCAGACCGTACCAATACAGACTGCTGCATGTTCTCCTGCATGGTCTGCTTCTCCAGGGATGTTCTCCTCTGTCTGCAGGAGGGTGGGGTGGACTGGACACCTGCAACCTGCAATGGAGTCTGCACCGGCTGCAAAGTTTGCTCCTTACATTCAACCATTTTGCTTGGTTGTTGCACCGTACTACTGCTTGCTTCCGTTACTTCTTCCTTTACAACTTTCTTCCCATCTTGGCTTGCTGCACTAGGACTGCTGACACACTGGACACGATTCCCATTACTGGGGACTTTAGGATTTCCATCCATTTTTTTAGTTGTCTGGGAATTGCTTCCCAGAGAAGGCCTTGGAGCCTGGGCCCTGGCAGGGGAACTTCCCCACCCAGGGCGGCCCCGCCCTGGGCTATCTCCAGACATCAGGAGCCTCAGGAGAGCTACAAAAACACGTCCTCACAGCTAGGAGGTAGTATTATAGTAGTTATATTCTTGTACATAGAAGCAGTATTATAGTAGTTATATTCTTGTACATAGGAGCAGTATTATAGTAGTTATATTCTTGTACATAGGAGCAGTATTATAGTAGTTATATTCTTGTACATAGGAGCAGTATTATAGTAGTTATATTCTTGTACATAGGAGTAGTATTATAGTAGTTATATTCTTGTACATAGGAGCAGTATTATAGTAGTTATATTCTTGTACATAGGAGCAGTATTATAGTAGTTATAGTCTTGTACATAGGGGGCAGTATTATAGTAGTTATATTCTTGTACATAGGAGCAGTATTATAGTAGTTATATTCTTGTACATAGGAGGTAGTATTATAGTAGTTATATTCTTGTACATAGGAGCAGTATTATAGTAGTTATATTCTTGTACATAGGAGCAGTATTATAGTAGTTATATTCTTGTATATAGAGGTAGTATTATAGTAGTTATATTCTTGTACATAGGAGTAGTATTATAGTAGTTATATTCTTGTACATAGGAGGTAGTATTATAGTAGTTATATTCTTGTACATAGGAGCAGTATTATAGTAGTTATATTCTTGTACATAGGAGCAGAATTATACTAGTTATATTCTTGTACATAGGAGTAGTATTATACTAGTTATATTCTTGTATCATGGAAAAATAATGGGTACGAGTGCTAAGAAGTGTCCTTGAAGTGTGCTTAGAGAAGTTTTCAATTCCCTTATTAGCCAATTATGACCCATTGACCAGCAGGGGGTAACAATGACCAGAGGAGAATGAGAATCTGAAGTTTGTGTTATCCTGTTGCATCATGGGAAGTATATACAGCATATAGAATAATAACTGTATCACTGATGACAATAGTCTGTGACTGTAGTCGCCTTTTAATACAAGATTTATCTACGTAAGCCCAGGAACACTATAAGATGTAGTGGGCTTCGGCCTTGACATGTCTGCTGAGTGTAGACTAGCTGAATCATTGGGTTTGATTGAAGTTTGGGACCGCGGCGTTCTGTACACGTAGATTTATTGCTATTGACAAGTCGCTGGTAAATTCCACAAAGAACGCTCTGGGGACATTGTACGGTACATTGCTACGTAAACTGCACGCCTATTAGATATAATTAAAGCATCTTAATCACATCTCCTGTAAGACAATCCAATAACCCAATGACCTGCTGTCAGGAATCTGACGGTCGCAGGAAGTTCCCTTGGTGCCGAGCGTATTGAATCATTTTTCTGCCCAATTGGTTTAGTCCTTCCTGCTGAGTAAAGTGTTACATAAAGTTATTCTGGCAGAACAGATGGTCAATACAGATGGCCCGGATGTTGCCTTGTCCCGTAGATGGACTGGTCCATTGTATATAAGTATTACAACGCGGAAAACCTCCAACCTGTGGCTCTATTCCAGCTTGCCTTGACAGTAGCATGCATATGCACTGGAATATTCCATCGATCAACTGTAAACTATAGCAGCAAGTGCTTAATTTCCCTGCAGCACCTCCACTGGAGGGATGAGGTATTGCACAGTTTTTACTGAAAAAAATGGGCTATCTATGTAATGCACAGATATGCCGGGTCCGCCAAAGAGAGACACTTTGGGGAACATTTATTAAGACTGGTGTTTCATAAAGGGGCAGGGCACGACTGGAAATAAATGAGTATCCTGAAGAAGGTCACCCCCATTCATTCTTTCCACTTTGCCTTCCAAAGCCATTTTCCCATTGCTATTTTGATTTCCTCTACTCCTTATATTTTACGATCTCATAGGCTTGTTTTTTGTGGAAGGGGATGTATTTTCTAATGGAACCATTTAGTATTCCAGAAGATATAGTAGGAAACTGTAAAGAGAACAGTGGAATGGAATTGGGAAAGATACAATGAATTCCTGGTTACAGAGTTTACCGTGCGCTAACATTGGTTTGTTAAAGGGGTTGTCTAAGAATTGGACAAAACACATGGAGAGTCTGAGGAAGGTGTAACGTAAAAAAAAAATCATCAATCATCACATTCGGAGAGCGCCCCCTCCAGCATATGAAGTGTTAAATGTCTATGATCAGCGCCGTGTGCAAACCCTTGACATTTGCTGTACGTGTATCACAGATGTCGAGAAAGGGTTAACTCAGTATTCCATAGAACAGGTTATTTTACAATGGGTTTTCTACACCAAACAATCCCTTTATGCGGCTGGACGGTAGAAAGTCGTATAATTCTCATGGGAAAGACAGGCGTGAACCAGCTCAGGTGTATATAGGATATATTTGCTTTCAGCCGATAGAATGTGAGACAAACAGGCAGGGCGGAAGGAGACGAGATCTAAAGATCTAGATATTGTCCAGGGATATCAATACTGATATAAGACTTCAAGGTCACTCTCTATAGTTATTATGTGAGTTATCAGCAACGTATAGGGAACAAAACAAGACTGACATAAGGTAAAGCCACTGACACAATTAACACTTTCATGGCTATATACTGTATATAACACTCCTTAAAGATGGGTGTGGATATAACCATGATACACTTCTATTATACTGAATATATAGTGCATCACAACCCCTAATATAGCCTAAGCATGATATTATATCCTACACCTAGATCATTATACCGCCAAACATGACCCAACCATTGAGCATGATCATAATAAACTCTATTATACTCTATACATAGAACTCTACAACTCCCAACATGGCCCGACCATTAGACATAACCATAATACATATAGCACTACGTATACATATACATAGGGCAATACAACCCCCCCACATGGCCCAAGCATTGGACATAAGCATAATACATATAGCACTAAGTATACATATACATAAAACACTACAACTCCCAACATGACCTGACCATTGGACATAACCATAATACATATACATATACATAGAACAGTGCAACACCCAACATGGCCCAAGCATTGGACATAACCATAATACATATAGCACTACATATACATATACATAGAACAGTGCAACACCCAACATGGCCCAAGAATTGGACATAACTTTAATACATATAGCACTACATATACATATACATAGAACAGTGGAACACCCAACATGGCCCAAGCATTGGACATAACCATAATACATATAGCACTACATATACATAGAACAGTACAACTCCCAACATGGCCCGACCATTGGACATGTCCATAATACATTCTATCATATTCTATACATAAAACACTACAACTCCCCACATGACCTGACCATTGGACATAACCATAATGTATTCTATTATCCCCTACACATATAGCATTAGACATGTCCACAATCCATTTTATGTAAAATGCCTATTCCAAACTTATCTGATGCTTTTCCTTTTCCACCTTTCCTCCCTAAACTGACATTCACTCTGAAATCTCTCCTGAAGTCCATCTTGGGACCAAGACAGACTGCAGCTCACTGAGGTGTCAAATTACAGTTCACTATGGAATGGCGAGGAGAGAGGAGACAGGTTGGGGAGAAGGAGAAACACGGGCACTGACATCTACAGACCTTATCTAGTAGGTTTTCTATCCCCTGCCTTTTCCATGTCTACGGGAGATATCATAGCAGCTAGTCTCTACCAGCTAACTCAGGGACAACTTTGATTTAGACAAAAGGAGGAGAAAACTACTAAAAAAAAAAAAAAAAATCGGAACACAAGTTATAGAATGGCTGAAAATAGCATTCTACCTCATATATACAGATGGCAGCATTACATGAAAAGTTATCCGAAAGGTCACGCTTTACAGTTTTGCTACAGTGTATCCATATGTGACAAAATTAATTTTGAATAATAAGCAAAATATATTTAAAAAACCTGAATAAAAGGTGGAATTAGGCAATACCAAAGGTAAAATAAATAATATTTTTAAGTCAAATGTGGCCATATGCTACATGATGCTCCTACAACTCCACGTGGGTGTAAGAGCCCACGCGTAGCGACGTCATTCATCGAGGTTAGAACATGAGCATGTTATTGAAGTATTTTAACTTATGTGTTTTATCTGTTTGGAGTGAAACTATTGTAAAGTCATCTAATATAGTAGAAGAAGATGCTGTGATAAATGTCCTTCTCTTCAAGGGTAAAATAATACCGTACCCCCTCTCACCATGTTCTTGATCCATGGAGCTCTTATCTTCATTTATCTTTTACTGAACACTTTATCCCTTCCATTAGCTATGTGACTATATAACCACATATGGATGTGTCCTTCTTTACCTTTTCCTCTTGCTTGGACATGTCCATATAGGTTTATCAAGGGATGACAAGCTTTTCAATACAACATGATTTTACAATATTATGTCATGAAATAGTAGGCTACATGTGTCGAGCGTGTTGTGAATTGAAGCCTGGCAAGGGTTTTGCTAAAATTTTGTAATATTGTATTGCATTCGTTTTATGGGACGTTGGAGTTCTTAACCAGGAACCATGGTTAAAACTGCCCCCTTGTTAATTCTGGCTGGTCGCCATTCTCATGACCTGGTTCCTGGTAACCAAAGAGTGCTCCATTAGAGTGCTAAGAGAGGTGAGTACTGACAGTTGTACTCACTGCTCACTCCTCGGACCACATACGTTGTGGGCTAGAGGTAATGACATTATACGGTTTGGGATATGAGGACATTATACTGTGTGGGACCTGGAGACATTATATTATGTGGGGGGCACTTAGGGGATAACATACTCTGTAGGGAACAATAAGGAGAACATTATACTGTGGTGGGGGCACTAAGGGGCAGAAACAATCCCCATCATATGACCACTTTCTGCTTCAGAGCCAACCATCTACCCCCTTCAATAAGGCTACCGCTCCTCTTCATCCCGAGAATACCTTCCTTCTATAAAATCCTGCGTACACCCCTGGTGTGATCATATCTAAGTGATCGGGTCTCTCATAGAATCAACACACTCCTCCCCTGCTGCTGTCATCATTCCAATAATCTGCTTGCTCTAGAGCTGCAAAGTCAGATAGTCCAGACAGAAAGTCATGCAGTCCAATATACACAAAACCTTACAACAATAATCTCATAGGTCACTGCTTTCCATAAAATCTACACACTCTTCACCTGCTGCTGTAGCCTTCCCCATTACCTATAGAACCTACATGTATTTTGTTTTCCTCAGCATATGAATAGACAGGTCACTGCTTGCTGTAAGATCAACACACTCTTCTTCTATTGTTATCTAAGTCTCCTTGATCTAGATGCTTATAGGTTATTAGGGTTGAGCCGATCTTGAGAGTTCAGGATCAATTTTAAAATCCGATTTCCAATCATTTTCCAGCCGATCCCGATCGTGAAATTTGCTCAATCGCCGATCGGGATCCGATCTTTTCAGATCCCGATCGCTCAATCCTAGTCAATGCTTCTCTATAGGAAAAGTCACTTTTAGGGTTGAGCCACTCTTGAGATTTCATAATCCAATTTCCAATCATTTTCCAGCCGATCCCGATCGTGAAATTTGCTCGATTGCCAATCGGAAACCGATCTTTTCCAATCCCGATCGCTCAACCCTATAGGTTATTCTTCTGCGGACCACTCTACAACACTGCTCCTGTCTTTTATAGTCCTATAATTGGTCACTTTCTCCCATAAGATCAGTATACTCTTCTTCTGCTGCCGTAACCACTCATTGATCTGATTTGGTAAGGGCTAGTTTGCCCACTCTATGCCAATGTTCTTGTCTCTTATCATACTATTAAAAAAAACCTCACCAAAATAATCTTATAAAACATAGATGACAGCCACAAAGTCAACTTACTCTTCTGCTGCTGCTGTAACCATTCGATGATCTGATTTAGAAAGGGCTAGTTTGAGTTTGCCCACTCTGTGCCAATGTTCATGTCTCTTATCATACTATCCAAACAAAAGTTCACCAAAATGATCTTATAAAACATAGGTTACCGCCACAAAATCAACTTACTCTTCTTCTGCTGCTGTAACCATTCAATGATCTGATTTAGAAATGGCTAGTTTGAGTTTGCCCTTTAGGGGCCTCGGCTTATATTCGGGTCGGCTTATACTCGGGTATATATATATATATATATATATATATATATAATTATAAATTGCTAAATCCTTACCAACTTCATAAAGTTCTCACCTAGCAGTGATGGAGTCTTAACCTACATAATCACATCGGTGGACAGGTCACTACCACCTACAAGATCAGCGCACTCCTCATCTACTGCTGTCATAATTCCCACAACTGTAATGACACCATCTTCATCGCTGCCTGCGTTCCTGCCTTCTATTGTTCTATTCCCTGTAAACTATGACCTTATAAGAACATAGGTCACTGCCTTCTACAAGATCAGCTCCCTCCTCCGCTGCTGTTATCCTCCCTATGTTCTAGCTGTGGATTGTTCTATCAATGTCCAATCATTTGAGGTGTCGGAGTCTGAAACATTCAATTTTTGTCAACAACAATTGAAATAAGTGGAAAAATAAGTGAGCCGTTTGCCTGCCCTACACAACAATGCGGTAATATACATTTTTGGCCGACTTCCGACCGTGGATCGGATTAGCAGCCAAGGAACCGAACAATGCTTTAGTTAGAGAACAAAGGTTTTTGGGGAGACAGGTCGAGCTGTTACCTAAGATGTGGAAATCCATCCCTGAGGCACAAATGTGGCACAGCCGAGTACATGTGCTCTGAGGTAACACGTTCCGACTCCCTGTGATGAGTCACATGCCTCTCCCTAGTATGTAAACGATCCTGCAAAAATAGTAGCATTTAAAGGGGAACTCCACTTAAAGGTGAGTCTGGCCTATCAACCTATCCGCGCACATAGATAGGTTAGGTTCACCTGAATCAGTGTTGCCCCGCCCCCTTTATTACCGAGATATTGCTGTTTTTAAGAACTTTTTTCTAAAATCGGGACTGTCCGGCCCCCGAGCAATAAAGGTCATGAGGCTCTTACCAACCACTATAGTCATGGCACACATGGATTAGGACCACACACTGAATTTCAGCAGAACTTATCTAACGGAGGAGATATGGGCCCCTACTGGTCATGGGCCTGCTTGCGTTACCCCAAGGCCCCTCTTGAGAAAAAATAACAACCTCTATAAAACCCATTTTTACTAAGTCGAGCTCTCCTAAATGGAAAAATACTCAAAATCTTTGAGGCGACGTCTCCACGTGTTGTATATTTTTGGCATTAATGGAATCATTAAAAAGTCAGCGGAGTTCCAGGGCCGGGAGGGTGTATTTCGGGACCTTTGAAGCGATGGAAAAGTAGAGTTTGGCATGAGAGGGTTTAATAAAGGGAAGTAGAATATTTTCTTAGCATCCACTATTTCCAACCGAGGCGTTGCTTTGTTTCCGTTAGCAGGAAAGGTAAATTTAGCCATTTTCGCACTTCGCAACTTTTTGAACTTTGGCCCTAACAGGTTGCGCATTGACTATAGGTCATCTCTGGCCAGGATAGTTTTTCTAGTAGGCCTCATAAATTCTTCTTATAGATTAGAAAGTGATTAGAGATGAGCGAACAGTAAAATGTTTGAGGTTCGATATTCGTTTCGAGTAGCCCCTCAATATTCGACTACTATCGAACCCTATTATAGTCTATGGGGGGAAATGCTCGTTTCAGGGGTAGGCAATGTTCGATCAAATTATACTTACCAAGTCCACGAGTGAGAGTCGGGCTGGATCCTCCGAGAAGTCTTCTCCATGCAGCGTCCCCGCGGCGTCTCCCGGCTCTGAATTCACTCTGCCAGGCATCGGGCCTGGGCAGAGCTGACTGCGCATGCACGCACTACAAGCGGACATGCGCAGTCGGCTCTGCCCAGGCCCGATGCCTGGCAGAGTGAATGAAGAGCCGGAAGACGCAGCGGGGACGCTGCACGGAGAAGACTTCTAAAGGTAGGAGAAGAACCAGCGTTGATTGGCCGACTGTATAGCATTCGGCCAATCAATACTGGTTCTGCATCAAATTTTTCCATTCGAATAGCGAGTGGTACTCGATCGAGTACGAGTATTTCGAATATCGTAGTATTCAATCGAATACTACTCGCTCATCCCTAAAAGTGACTATTGGTGTAAATCTATATTTTTGATGATTTTTTTTATTATTATTTTTGGAAATTTTGATTATTTTGATTTTTTTTGTAAACTATTTTTGAAAGAATTTTAGTTGAATTTATTCTAATATAATTTTGTAGAAACTTTGGAAATAGGACATTATTTTTGGAATGATTTTTGGTAAACGGTTTGAGGATATTTTTGGAATTATTTTTGGATATCTTTTTAATGACATTTTGGAAAATACTTTGGAAATATTTTTAGATCATGTCCTTCCATTAGTTTCAGAGATATTTCAGATAGTATGTTTAACGTTATTTTTGAAGATTTTTTTTAAATTATGGCTTAGCAAAAAAAAAAAAATTAAATATTTTTATTAACATAATTATATTTATTATAATATAAATATTTTTTGAGTTATTTTAACAATATTTTTGCAGATAGTGTTTGAAAAATTCTCACATTTTTTTTTTTACATTTTTGAAAATATTTTGGGATTTATTTTTGACCCAATTTCTTTTTGCTCACGTATCGAACAGGTGAAGCTGATTCTTTGCAGACAGATAAACTATCGATGTTAATGTATAAGGAACTAATGGATAGACAAGCTTTAAGTTTATGCCATACAAAAATATTTGGCTTTTTTTTTTATGTAAAAGGGGGCATTTTTTTGAAGAAAAGACACCAAGGGACAACTAGACATAATGTGTCTCCTGCAGTCAGGAATGTGCAGACTTGACGCAGGGGTGAACCTGAAGCAGACGTCAGAAAGCCGCCCCCCCCCCCCAAGGAGGGCGCAGAGCTGAGGGGGCGGGGTCACAAGAAAGGGGGTGGGGCTGAGTGGCGTTTGCAGGCAGAGAGCAGGCAGGGAGAGGACCTGCTCTCTGCCTATGTGTGAGGGGAGGCCGCTGGAGCAGCGCTGCGTCCAGTAGGGCCACCCCAATACACCGCTCGCTTCCCGTATCGGGCTGCAGACACGGTGATGCTAAGCCAGTCCAGGACAGCTTGTCCTGGACTGGCTTAGGTCAGCAAAAATGCCGCCCTCCCGAGGCCCTGGCATAGCGCCACCTGAAGCGGTCGCTTCAGGTCGCCTCATGGGAGGTGCGACGCTGACTTGACGTGACTATTTCTCAGGGACTGTGACATGAAAGGCCTATATGAGCAGGGTGTGTGCCCTTTAGGGACTTGTACTTTTACTTGTTTACCCGAGGACTACAATTCCAAATACAGATCCGCCTTTCTGCTGTGTCTCATCTTAAACCATACTCTAATAGAAGGGGGTTTATATAAGTATTAGGGGGTAACGGAGTCTTCTTGACCTATCTGTTGTATCAGCACAGCTCCAGTCTTGAGTCCTTTAAAAGGAACCTGCCACGTCAATTTCGGCACTAGACCACCCTCTTATGGACCATGCTTGTAAAGTGGTCCATGTCCACATCTTTCTACTTACCTTAGTCCGATAAGTCATATTGGACTTATCTCTAGTACTACGAGAACCTGTGCAGATATTCGGTGAAGCTGGAAGTACGCATCAGCTTCACCGCGCATGCGTACAAGGTCTGGCGCATGCGCACTGAAGCCGCGGTGTACTGCTCCAGCTTCACTGTCCTTTATGTGTAGAGTCTGAACCAGCTCACTGTTACTTAGGTCCTCCTAATCAACTAAATGGGAACTGATCTGCAGTACCTGGTCTGGCCACTACACAGAGAACAGCGCTGTCTGCTTCCTACTCCATTCTGTGTGTATAAGCAGCTGATTGATGGGGGTGCAAGGTGTCAGACCTGATCAATCTGATATTGATAACCTATCTTTAGGAGTCATCAATATTTTAACCCAGAAATTACCTTTAAATTGGTAAGATGTCAATCCTCTGAATTTAAAGGGACCAATGCCAATAATAACGTTATATTAAAGGGGTTGACCAGTCAGAATGAGGCTATTCAATTGGTGGTCCCAGGTCCCGATCCTGCCACACTCCAGGGGGAAGCTTCACATCGACTGCAGTGGCCACTACAGGGGAGATGTAGTATTACACAAGGGGCATTCATATGAATCTGACAAAGTACTATATGGTCATCTCGAGTCCTCCAGAACAGGAGACACTCTTGCAAAGTCCAATCATAACGTCCATAGGCCCGAATAGGGTCCCTTTAAGGAGTTACTCCCTGACGTATAGCGGTTTTAAGGCTCCCTGTTAGACCTCATTGTTGTGTTACTGTGATGGGGCTTTTTTATTTTCTTCCATCTGCTTTTTCTCGCCACCTCTCCCCCCACCCCAAGTGATAAGACGCCCAAACAACACCACAAATAGACTTGATAATGATATACACTGCAACAAAGGAAAAAGTATAAAAGGTGCCGGGAGATTGATTGACAGAAAGGCGACTCTGCAAACAAGAAAACTCGCACAAAGAGTCTATTCGGCACAAAAAGCCGAAAATCCAAAGCTTCTGCCATTGACTGCTGGAGCGAAGCAGAATGGTCCTCACAATGGCCGACAATGCCCCTTCTCTAGCCCCTGATAAATAAAGTTTTAGTATATTAGGTTGTGTGTGAACGCCACGCACCCTGCACAAGGTATTCAGCGGCAGCACTGCGGCGAGGAGGGGGCAGCACGCCACAGGGAAGACTGGATGACAGACTGGCCCTTTAAGAAGACTACAGGTAAATCAGGCCGCCGCAGGGGGAAGAAAAGTTTTAACACCGTGACGACCTTTCAGCGGGAAGGAGACAGGGCGTGCGGGGTTCTCCTTTGAAATCTGACAAGGTGGAACCGATAGCTTTAAGGTCACACCTATAGACAAAGTCCTTGAACTAGGGATTACTTAGGGATTGAGGGAAAATATCACCACTGACCATGAAAGTGTACAAGAACAAGCTACTTAAGGTTATAGTTTAACCTCTTAAAGGGTGTGTGTCACCAGACCCCAGCATATCATCCAGCACTGCAGATAGATAGCTCAGGGTCACCCGAATCAAACACTGTTTTCCCCTTGTGAATCACTGCCTCCGTTGCCGAGATATCGCTATTTTTGTCACTGTGCAAATGAGCAGCAAGGGCGCTGCCATTGTTCCAATGACCTCATTTGCATATGACAAAAACAGCGATATCTTGACAACGGATGTGCCGATCCACAAAAGGAAAACTCCGTCTGATTCAGGTGACCCTAACCTATCTATACGTGGGTCTGTTTGATAAACTTGGTTCTGATGACAGACTCCCTTTAAGGATCAGGAATTTTGGACGTTATTTAAGAGTAGAAAGTTTAAGATACTGGAGCTAAGAGAGAAACAACAATGGGTGACCTACTTTTCCAAGCTATTAGAGTGCAGGTAGAGTGAATACACCATGAGGATACCATCAATGTCCAATTTGTGGGGTCCAACTGGGATAATAAGTTGGGACCAACAAAAAGAAATCACCATACCCTATTGGCATTGATTGAGATTTTCAGGTACTGCATGGCCATACCAAGTGGAGCGTGCAGTGGTAGCACTATTATATATACCCAGACTGATATATCACACAGGACAGTGACTGCACCAGCAGAATAGTGAGCGCAGCTTTGGAGTACAATACAGGATAAGTAATGTAATGTATGTACACAGTGACTGCACCAGCAGAATAGTGAGCGCAGCGCTGGAGTATAATACAGGATAAGTAATGTAATGTATGTACACAGTGACTGCACCAGCAGAATAGTGAGCGCAGCTCTGGAGTATAATACAGGATAAGTAATGTAATCTATGTACACAGTGACTGCACCAGCAGAATAGTGAGCGCAGCTCTGGAGTATAATACAGGATAAGTAATGTAATCTATGTACACAGTGACTGCACCAGCAGAATAGTGAGCGCAGCTCTGGAGTATAATACAGGATAAGTAATGTAATGTATGTACACAGTGACTGTACCATCAGAATAGTGAGCACAGCTCTGGAGTATAATACAGGATAAGTAATGTAATGTATGTACACAGTGACTGCACCAGCAGAATAGTGAGCGCAGCTCTGGAGTATAATACAGGATAAGTAATGTAATCTATGTACACAGTGACTGCACCAGCAGAATAGTGAGCGCAGCTCTGGAGTATAATACAGGATGTAACTCAGGATCAGTACAGGATAAGTAATGTAATGTATGTACACAGTGACTGCACCAGCAGAATAGTGAGCGCAGCTCTGGAGTATAATACAAGATAAGTAATGTAATGTATGTACACAGTGACTGCACCAGCAGAATAGTGAGCGCAGCTTTGGAGTATAATACAAGATAAGTAATGTAATGTATGTACACAGTGACTGCACCAGCAGAATAGTGAGCGCAGCTCTGGAGTATAATACAGGATAAGTAATGTAATGTATGTACACAGTGACTGCACCAGCAGAATAGTGAGCGCAGCTCTGGAGTATAATACAAGATAAGTAATGTAATGTATGTACACAGTGACTGCACCAGCAGAATAGTGAGCGCAGCTCTGGAGTATAATACAGGATAAGTAATGTAATGTATGTACACAGTGACTGCACCAGCAGAATAGTGAGCGCAGCTCTGGAGTATAATACAGGATAAGTAATGTAATGTATGTACACAGTGACTGTACCAGCAGAATAGTGAGCGCAGCTCTGGAGTATAATACAGGATAAGTAATGTAATGTATGTACACAGTGACTGCACCAGCAGAATAGTGAATGCAGCTCTGGAGTATAATAAAGGATAATTAATGTAATGTATGTACACAGTGACTGTACCAGCAGAATCGTGAGCGCAGCTCTGGAGTATAATATAGGATAAGTAATGTAATGTATGTACACAGTGACTGTACCAGCAGAATAGTGAGCGCAGCTCTGGGGTATAATACAGGATAAGTAATGTAATGTATGTACACAGTGACTGTACCAGCAGAATAGTGAGCGCAGCTCTGGAGTATAATACAGGATAAGTAATGTAATGTATGTACACAGTGACTGCACCAGCAGAATAGTGAGCGCAGCTCTGGAGTATAATACAGGATAAGTAATGTAATGTATGTACACAGTGACTGTACCAGCAGAATAGTGAGCGCAGCTCTGGAGTATGATACAGGATAAGTAATGTAATGTATGTACACAGTGACTGTACCAGCAGAATAGTGAGTGCAGCTTTGGAGTACAATACAGGATAAGTAATGTAATGTATGTACACAGTGACTGTACCAGCAGAATAGTGAGCGCAGCTCTGGAGTATAATACAGGATAAGTAATGTAATGTATGTACACAGTGACTGCACCAGCAGAATAGTGAGCGCAGCTCTGGAGTATAATACAGGATAAGTAATGTATGTACACAGTGACTGCACCAGCAGAATAGTGAGCGCAGCTCTGGAGTATAATACAGGATAAGTAATGTAATGTATGTACACAGTGACTGTACCAGCAGAATAGTGAGCGCAGCTCTGGAGTATAATACAGGATAAGTAATGTAATGTATGTACACAGTGACTGTACCAGCAGAATAGTGAATGCAGCTCTGGAGTATAATAAAGGATAATTAATGTAATGTATGTACACAGTGACTGTACCAGCAGAATCGTGAGCGCAGCTCTGGAGTATAATATAGGATAAGTAATGTAATGTATGTACACAGTGACTGTACCAGCAGAATAGTGAGCGCAGCTCTGGGGTATAATACAGGATAAGTAATGTAATGTATGTACACAGTGACTGTACCAGCAGAATAGTGAGCGCAGCTCTGGAGTATAATACAGGATAAGTAATGTAATGTATGTACACAGTGACTGCACCAGCAGAATAGTGAGCGCAGCTCTGGAGTATAATACAGGATAAGTAATGTAATGTATGTACACAGTGACTGCACCAGCAGAATAGTGAGCGCAGCTCTGGAGTATAATACAGGATGTAACTCAGGATAAGTCATGTAATGTACTGTCATGGCCATAAATATAGGCACTAGAGATGAGTGAACACCGTTCGATCGAATACATATTCGATCGAATATCAGGCCGTTTGAGGCAGGGCCGGCGTCAGCGCACGGCATAGTCGGGCAAGTGCCGGGGCCCACAGAGCCTCTGGGGGCCCCCCGGCACTTGCCTGTCACAATTTCAGCTCATCGGCGTCCGTCCGCCGATGAGCTGGAATACATACGCGATGCAGGAGCTGTGAGATCAGCTCCTGCTTTAAAGCTCCGGCCCGGCTTGCGTGTGTAGGTGTGATGACGTCATCACATCACGCTTACACACGCAAGCCGGGCCGGAGCTAAGCAGGAGCTGATCTCACAGCTCCTGCATCGCGTATGTGACTGGAGAGAGGAGCATCGGGGGAACGAGGGAAGGTGAGTGATAGAAGGTGAGTGTAAGTGTTTGTTTTGTATTACATATTAAGGTGAAACATAATGAAGGGGGCCCATGAAACTGGGGGGCAAATGAAGGGGAGGGGGGGGAACGGCATGACACTGGGGCAGATGAAGGGGGTGGGGAGAGAACGGCATGACACTGGGGACAGAGATGGAGGGGGCCCAAAGAAACTGGGGGGCAAATGAAGGGGAGGGGGGAACAGCATGACACTGGGGCAGATGGAGGAGGGGAGAACAGCATGACACTGGGGCAGATGGAGGGGGTGGGGAGAGAACGGCATGACACTGGGGACAGAGATGGAGGGGGCCCAATGAAACTGAAGGGGCAAATGAAGGGGAGGGGGGGAACGGCATAACACTGGGGCAGAGACGGGGGACATGAAACTGTGGGCAGATGAAGGGGGAGAACGTGATGAAACTGGGGACAGAGATGGAGGGGGGACATGAAACTGGGGGCAGAGGAAGCAGGGGTGAACCTTCCCCTTTCGCCGCCCGAGGCAAACGACAGAAAGCCGCCCCCCCCCTCCGGGAGGAGGGGGCGGAGCAGAGGGGGCGGGGCTAGGCGAAGGGGCGTGGCTTAGCGGCGTTCGCAGGCAGAGAGCAGGCACAGAGAGGACCTGCTCTCTGCCTGAGCGTGAGGGGAGGCTGCTGGAGCAGCGCTGCTCCAGTGGTCTCCCCAAACCACCGCTCGGTGCTAAGTCAGTCCAGGACAGCTTGTCCTGGACTGGCTTAGGTAATCAAAAATGCCGCCCTCCCTGGGGCCCTGACATAGCGCCGCCTGAAGCGCTCGCTTCAGGTCGCCTCATGGGAGGTGCGGCGCTGAGAGGAAGGGTGTATATGAAACTGGGGGAGAGATGGAGGGGGGGCATATAATTTACGGGTGACTGTAGGAGGATTATACTGTGTGGGAGCACATGATAAATGAATGAGAATTGGTGGAATCAACATAAAAGTGGGTGGAGATAAATTTGCAGCAGCGCGCAGAACCCCATTTTGCCCCTCTTTCTACTCTTTAAAAGATTGGGAGGTATGGCGTTGGTGACGCCACACTCCTGCATGACATCACTCGCTTCATCTGCAACGCACAGTGTCTCGACTCCCCCACCTCCTTTA
Organism: Leptodactylus fuscus; assembly: GCF_031893055.1. Taxonomy (NCBI): domain Eukaryota; kingdom Metazoa; phylum Chordata; class Amphibia; order Anura; family Leptodactylidae; genus Leptodactylus; species Leptodactylus fuscus. The sequence goes on from NC_134266.1 coordinate 266,514,635, forward strand.
CAAGGGGGCCCACTGAGGCTCTGTCGCCCAAGGGCCCATAAAAACCTGGAGCCGGCCCTGGTTTGAGGTATTCGATTCCAATCGAATACCACGAGGCGAACGCCATAAAAATTTGTATCCCCTCCCACCTTCCCCGGCGCTTTTTTTGCACCAATAACTGCGCAGGGGAGGTGGGACAGGAACTACGACAACAGAGGCATCGAAAAAAAATCAGAAAAAGGAATTGGCAGCCGAAATCAGTTGACCTCTGATTTAGGCGAATGGTGGATTTAACATTCGATTAATTTGGGACTGTGAACTATGTGACTGTGAGACAGGGACAGATGTACAGGCAGGGTTAGCTAGGGATTACCTTTATTTAAGTGGGAATGTCACTCACCCAGCTCTTTGGGGCTCTATCTGGTGGGATCCCTGTCAGCTTGCGATATGCGCGAGCTGACTTTTTCCCATAGGAATGCATTGACCAGCGTTGATTGGCCGAATGCCATACAGAGTACAGCATTCATCCAATCAACGCTGGTTCTGCCGGAGGAGGTGGAGTCTAGGATCCGTCCACAGCAGTTTCCATTGTGGTCCGATCTCAGATGTAGCAGTGCTGAACTCTGCTGCACACTCAGCACTGCTACATCGGGCCGTGCACTCAGCTTGGCTACTCCGGAGATGCAGCCAATGTAGCAGTGCTGGGCGTGCACTCTGTTTGGCTGCATCTCCAGAGTATCCCAGCTGAGCACATGGCCCGATGTAGCAGTGTCCGATGTAGCAGAGCTGAGTGTGCAGCAGGGTTCAGCGCACACTCAGCTCTGCTAAATCTCCAGTGTAGCAGTGCCAGCACTGCTACATCTCGGCATAGGAATGCATTGACCAGCGTTGATCGGCTGAATGCTATAGCAGTGGAGGCGAAGTCTAAGAGCGGTCCACAGCAGTCTCCATTCTGGGCCGATCTTAGATTCCGCCTCCTCACAGATGAGCCTCCGGCAGAACCAGCGTTGATTGGCCGAATGCTGTACTCTGTATGGCATTCGGCCAATCAATGCTGGTCAATGCATTCCTATGGGAAAAAGTCAGCTCCCGCACATCGCCAGCTGACAGGGGATCCCGACATAATAAAGGTACTTGATGCCCCCAGACATGCTTGCCCTGCTGTCCCAGTTACATTCCAGGGTGTTGGCAACATTTCCTGGGGTGTCATAGTGGACTTGGTGACTCTCCTGAGTCAAATGATGGGATCCCCTGTAGCGAGCATTTTTCCCCATAGACTATAATGGGGTTCGATATTCGTTTGAATAGTCGAATATTGGGCGGCTATTCGAAACGAATATCGAATATTTTACTGTTCACTAGAGATGAGCGAACACTGTTCGGATCAGCCGATGCGAACAGCACGCACCCATAGAAATGAATGGAAGCACCTGTGACGCTGACCTTGCTGGCGGCCAGCCGGCGTCACAGGTGCTTCCATTCATTTCTATGGGTGCGTGCTGTTCGGATCGGCTGATCCGAACAGTGTTCGCTCATCTCTAATAGGCACCCCTAAAAATTTTTCCAGAGAATGAAGTATTTCTATACACACAAAGGAAATAAAGACATGTATAATGAAATTGCAATCATTCTCTAAGAGAAATATTTCATTTTCTGGAAAAAATGTCAGGAATGGCAGCACTTATGGCCAGGACTATATGTACTCAGTTCCCTAACACTTGGTCCTTATATGTGAAAGACATAAGTATTAGTCATCCAGTGCAGAACAGGAAGGTCAGGTGTGAATGGAGACAAATGACTATTCTCTACTCCCCTCCACCTGCCGTCATTATGGTCCGTGGCGTCATTCATCACCTTCTCCTGGCTCATCCTCAATATAGGAATGAAAGGAATATGGGAGGGGGTTTCATGTCAAAGCTTTCAAAACGTACATTAAAAAGCTTTTTCCTCCAGGCGGGATCACATGTTGTCAGCAAACAGGACGAGAAGAAAGATTTTGTGTCTTATTATGTCTTGTGTTACCAAGTAAAGTTACATAAGCTCAAGAATGCAAAATATAACACGGGACGCGGGTATATAATCATTCCTATCTTTCCTATCATTCCATCTACTGCCGGGATCATTCCTCATACACTGACCATCTACTGCCAGGATCATTCCTCATACACTGACCATCTACTGCCGGGATCATTCCTCATACACTGACCATCTATTGCCGGGATCATTCCTCATACACTGACCATCTACTGCCGGGATCATTCCTCATACACTGACCATCTATTGCCGGGATCATTCCTCATACACTGACCATCTACTGCCAGGATCATTCCTCATACACTGACCATCTACTGCCGGGATCATTCCTCATACACTGACCATCTACTGCCAGGATTATTCTTCATACACTGACCATCTACTGCCGGGATCATTCCTCATACACTGACCATCTATTGCCGGGATCATTCCTCATACACTGACCATCTACTGCCAGGATCATTCCTCATACACTGACCATCTACTGCCGGGATCATTCCTCATACACTGACCATCTATTGCCGGGATCATTCCTCATACACTGACCATCTACTGCCAGGATCATTCCTCATACACTGACCATCTACTGCCGGGATCATTCCTCATACACTGACCATCTACTGCCAGGATTATTCTTCATACACTGACCATCTACTGCCAGGATCATTCCTCATACACTGACCATCTACTGCTGGGATCATTCCTCCTACACTGACCATCTACTGCCGGGATCATTCCTCATACACTGACCATCTACTGCCAGGATCATTCCTTATACACTGACCATCTACTGCCAGGATCATTCCTTATACACTGACCATTTATTGCTGGGATCATTCCTCATACACTGACCATCTACTGCCAGGATCATTCCTCATACACTGACCATCTACTGCCGGGATCATTCCTCATACACTGACCATCTACTGCCAGGATCATTCCTTATACACTGACCATCTACTGCCATGATCATTCCTCATACACTGACCATCTACTGCCGGGATCATTCCTCATACACTGACCATCTACTGCCGGGATCATTCCTCATACACTGACCATCTACTGCCGGGATCATTCCTCATACACTGACCATCTACTGCCAGGATCATTCTTTATACACTGACCATCTACTGCCGGTTCATTCCTTATACACTGACCGTCTACTGCCGGATCATTCCTCATACACTGACCATCTACTGCCAGGATCATTCCTCATACACTGACCATCTACTGCCAGGATCATCCCTCATACACTGACTATCTACTGCTGGGATCATTCCTCATACACTGACCATCTACTGCCATTTAAACTCCTTACTCCGAGTAACCTGCCGTATCAACATATGGTCACAGAGGGCGCTACCTCTGCCTGCTGCTAACATTCCTGCGTATAACATACCACCATTCTCCTACCATCCTTGCATTCCATCTTACAGTATTTTCACCCACTAACTCCACAGCAGTGCCAACATTTCATCCCATGCCAACCCTGCTTTCTCTACAGTTTTGGTTACAGATATAGCAGTGCTGAGTTTGTCATGTGGCATGATACAGTCCTAATACAAAGTTGTATTATAGGAAGTCTAGTATGAGAGTTTGCACACACTTTGCATCGTCAACACTGCTACATCTGTAGAGAATTTATTTTACTGTACGCAGATGAATTAGAGCTGAGTTTGTCATTTGGCACACTTACAGTGATATTACAAGACGTTATTTATGCCTTGTGTCTAAAAATCACAAGATCGAGCCCTGGGGCCCCAAAGAGTTAAATCACAACTTAATTTCAGCTCCCTCTGTATACCAGCCAAACATTTTCATTATATACAGATGTAGCAGGGTCGAGTTTGTCATTTGGCACAGTGTACAGTGATATAACAATGTGTTATTTGTGGCTGTGTAGAGACGGCAGGGAACACTTAACTCTCAGAACTATCAGATGTTCCAATAATGTGGCCACAAGGAGTGAAATGACAAATTCAGCTCTGCTCCATCTACCTTAAAGGGGACCTTCCACCAACTCCAACCCTTTGCATCCTTCGATAAGCACCATTGCGCTTATTATGGAACAGTTGGAATTTTTTCTCTAGCCCCCCCCATTCCTGAGCAAGTGGGGTTAGTTTTTGCACCCAATATGCTATTAGGTTCTCTGCTGCAGGTGGGCGGTCCTGGTGTATAAAGTCTAAGACCAGCCCACCTGACAGTAGAGGGCCTAATTAGCATATTGGTGCTGAAACTTACAGAACTGATTATTCAGGAATGGTGGGGGCTAGAGAAAAAATTCCAACTGCGCCGGAATCGGTGGAGCGCCGCCGGTTGAAGAATGGAGTTGGTGAGAGGTCCTCTTTCATTTTACATTCTGATGTAGCAGATCTGAGTTTGATATTTGGCACATTGTGAGGATGCAGGAACAATTCAATGCCAATTCTTTCATCACATCCATATGTAGTAGAGTCGGGTTTGTCATTTGGCACAACTTATGTTGATATGACTAGGTGACTTCAGGCGAATAAGCCGTATTACTTAGCTATCAGCAGACAAAGGGCAACAAACTCAGCTCTGCTACATCAGCACTTTTTCTAACACTATTATCCCATATACTAAAGCTTCTACCCTGAGCAATGGCTTCCCATGGACCCTCCTGCACCTGTAGTTCACGTCATGGATCATGTATGTACATACACCACATGTGATCACTCAGCACATACATATTATCTACAACCTTCAGAAATTCATGGTGACCTTTATACTAGACGCATGGGTTAATATATAGGTTCTGCTGCGGCCCTCGCCCATTGGTCGTAAATATGAAATTCCATCTACATTCCTTGCAACAAGTGCCTCACCTGTGCCGGGGTTCTCATTTGCCATACAGATGTAGCAGAGCTGAGTTTGTCAATGGCTGATATTGGGATACAAGATCAATTCACTGTATTATCTAAATTCACACAGTTAGGCACATAAGATAGGAACACTACAAAATCAGCTCTGCTACATCTGCATGCATACAGAGTTCTATCTCCAAAAAGGTGTAGGTGAGTTGACTTTGTCATTTGCCTGATAACAGGACAGCATGTCACTACTGTGTTATATGAACAAAAGTGAGAAATACAAAGTCAGCTCTGCTACATCTATACACATTCAGCGTTCTAATCGACAAAAAAGACGTGCTTGGGCTGAGTTTGTCATTTGCTTGATATCAGGATAACAAGGAACCTGCTGTGATAACTGAAATGTATTAGTTATGCAAAAACTACATCAGCCCTGCTACGATGTTCCAGCTCTAAAAGATGTAGCAGAGCTGAGTTTGTCACTCTCCTAATGTAAGGACTGGAATTTAGCCTACTGTATAACAAAGTAATACACAAAAATGACAAGAACGAAGTCAGCTCTGCTACATGTGGGCATATACAGTGTTCTAATTGACAAAAAGATGTAAAAACAAGTAAACCAACTGCGATGTCTGAACTCAAACAGTTATACAGGGAAGTAAAAACCAGCTCTGCTACATCTGCACGCATGCAGCGTTCTGTCTGTGAGGAGAGACAGCATAGAGGAGTTTGTCATTGGCCTGTTATTAGGACAGCAGGTAAACCTACTGTATTGTCTGAACTCACTAAATTGTGCAAAAAGAAGTGTACAAAGTCAGCTCTGCTACATGTGGGCATATACAGTGTTCTAAGTGAAAATTTTGAGTTTGTCATTCGCCTGCTAGGATAACAAGTAAACCTAAACCTAAAGTTCGCTCAGTTATGTACAAACTCAGCTCTGCTACATCTGTTCACATACACAGTATAGGATTTGGTTCCATAGGATTGACAGTGATAGACGCATCTTAAAAAGTCCAATCCTGATCACAGGAGTCCCCTTATCTATCTAGCTAGCTAGCAGAGCTGAATTTGTCGTTGAGTCCCCCTTTCGCAAGCCCCATGGATCTACAATTCTCTGCAGCCACCACAGGGGTCCGCTAAAGACAAAGGCCCCTCATCGATTTCAATGTGTGTCCAGCACTGCTTTGTTCTCCCTGAATCATTGGCATACACAATGCAGCCCCCCCTTACTGATGATCTGGGGGTGGGGGGCTCCAGACCCTCCGCTGCTGGAGGAGGGAACAGCAGGGTGACAAGGCTCTATCAATGGAACAACCCTAACACTTATATAGCCAAATGGCCAACTCAGCTCTGCTACATCTGAAATGTAAGTGTTCATCATAGTCACAACATACCAGGCAGACTTACCGCATTGTGCATGAAAAACACACACATGACCAACTCAGCTCTGCTACATCTGGAATGTAGGTGTTGATCGTAGTCGTGGTGGTACCAGGTGCATGAAAGAAACTGGTTAATGACAAACTCATCTCTGCTAAATCTGCAATGGGGGTTGAGTATATTGAACGTTTGCTTACCCACTTACTGCATTATGTAAGAAACTGGTCAATAACAAACTCAGCACTGCTACATGTGACATGGAAGTGTCGATCAAGTAAACTTACTGAGGTACCTGACAGATTTACTGTATTACAGGCAAAAGACAAACTCAGCACTGCTACATCTGAAATAGAGGTATTGCTCATAGTCAATTCACGGTGACAGCAGAAGAAAGCGGACATGACAAATTCAGCACTACTACATCTGAACTGTAGGGGATGAGCATAGACAACATCAGCATGAAAAAAACAGTCAATGGCAAACTCAGCTCTGCTACATCTCACATATGGGCTTTACGGACAGTCAAATCACGTACTGCATTATACGCAAAAAAAAAATCATAACAAACTCAGCTCTGCTGCATCGGAAATGTAGATTTGATCACAGTCAACGTATGGTGACACCAGGTAGACTTACTGTATCTTGTGGGTGGAAAAAAAAACCTAATGACAAACTCAGCTTTGCTACATCTTAAATGTAGGTGTTGATCACAGTCAGCTTATGGTGACACCATATATGAAAAGAAACTGGTCAATGACTAACTCAGCTCTGCTACATCTTAGATGTAGTCAATGGTGACACTGCAGTGTGCACAGAAAAAAAGGCAAAAACAAACTCAGCTCTGCTACATCTGAAATGCTAACTCAGCTCTGCTACATCTTAGATGTATTCAACTTATGGTGACATTGTGTGCACAGAATAAAAAGGCAAAAACAAACTCAGCTCTGCTACATCTGAAATGCAGGTATTGATCACAGTCACTGTGCGATGCCACCAGGTAAGCTTACTGTATTGTGCATAGTAAAAAAGGCAATGACAAACTCAGCCCTGCTACATCTGCTGGTTCTATTGGTCCTGGTGCTGTGCCCACTGCTACTGGGCTTCAGATGTCACCGCAGGACTCACCAGTAATCTCAGTGCAGGGATCTCCGCAGGGTCGCCAGGATCATGTCCCCTCCAGTGCCAGCAGGATTTATTCCAGGTCACAGCCCCAGGGTTGCCCAGTGGCCATCCAGGCAGCAGAGGCTGGCAGTGCCCATACAGCTGGCGGGGCAGGTGCTCTGGTCTCTGACCCTTCTCTGCTGCTGCTCCTGATCTCTGCAAACTTTTTCTGACTTGCAGGGAAAACTTTTCCTCAGTAGTCTGACTCCTCGGGATCACGTGATCCCTCCCACCCACAGGCTCCTGGCCCAGAACAAACAGCTCCAGAGGGAGCAGTCACTGCACAGGGCTGGCCTGACACTGGTGCACGAGGGCCGCCTGACACTGATGCACGAGGGCCACCTGGAATCAACCCTAAGAACCCTGAAGTCCCCTACAATGAGAGACAATGCAGGGGACACAATGGATCTGACACATGGACAGTCATGTATATAGTGCTGCCCGGGGGCCACTACTGCACCCATTGTCTGCCAAGGGGATTCTGGGAGGAGAGGTGCAATGTATAAAACGTGGAGGGGGTAGGAAATGTCATGAGACCCTATACCGGGCACACACTGGCATCTCACAGACTTTAACAGTAAAAGGGGGGCTGAATTTAAGGGGCACCGCTTATAACATTGTCCGACCTTAATTCGGCCAATTGTCTTGGAGCTTCAGGTGTCAGCACGTGTCACAGGTCGGGGGTACTTTGGGCTCTGTCACTATATTGGAAGCAATTTCTGGCTGCCACTATTATGGCGGTAATGTAGTTGTTACTATTATGGCGGTAATGTAGTTGTTACTATTATGGAGGTAATGGGATATCGTTACTCCTTAGGGAGAGACCACCATTTAGGTGTGTGGAGTCTTATTAAGCCATTTGCGCTCCACTGTGAGGGATCTTGGGAAGAATATGCAAATCTGTCTTCCATGATGTAAATAGGAAGACAGTGCCTCAGTCATGCAGCCCATTAGAACACAGATTTGCATATTCTTCCCATGATCCTCTTCATAGTGGCACGCAAATGGCTTAATAAGACTCCATACACCTAAATGGTGGTCTCTCCCTAAGGAGTGACGATATCCCCCTAACCCTGTCTAGAAGCCTCTCACCTCTGCCAAGTCAGTCTTCTCTGCGCCGGGCTGAAGAGATCCAATCAGATCTAAACAGCTGTCCTTGGCTGAGAAGACTGGCTTGGTAAAATCCCACATCATTTGCAGCAAAGGCCTCTGGGAAGGTTGGGCATGATGTTAAAGGGAGCGCCCTCTATTGGGCTGCATGACTGAGGCACTATTATGGAGGTACTGTGGTTGTCACTATTATTGGGGGTATTGTGGTTGTCAACCCCAGTGAAAAAAAAAATCGCCCAAAAAATAGCGTGCAAAAAAACTCTGTGAACTTACCCTTATTAAAGCTGATTGGCTGCATGTGCCATGAGGCAAAATGAGTCTATCACCTCAAGCGGCAGATTGTGGAGTCCTTGAGGGGACAGCGCTGCTGTTATTATATTATAACCAGAGCTGCTATTATTATAATCTGGGACCAGTCACAGTCACCCACACGACCAGTCACAGGCCTCAGTGGTTTCTGACTTCATTCAAGAGGCCCAGACATGGCGCGATAAGCACAGGAGAGGTGAGTAACACTGTTTTTTATGTTTCACTTGGAAAGTCTCATATTCTAACAGCAAACATTACATGATAGCCAGGAAGCTGTGCCGGGATTGTCCTACACAAGAGGGCGCTACTGTGAGTGACAGCCTATATACAGTATATACAACCTGATCTACTCCATTCACATCCCAATCTGTTGTGTGAAAACACAGCAGTGATAACATCTAGAGGTCAAGTATCCAGAGATGGCTGGACTTAACGAGAAGGCAAAGAACATGGATTTACAGATGATAAGATTCCCTAATGAACACTGAACTAATCCCAAAAATTTGCTTGAGCCTGCCTGGGGCCCCATAGTATGACATGGGATGGGGCCCTACCTGACCTTCATGACCATCAGCAGCGAGACTTATGTTGGTTTTGATCTGTACTTTACCTTTTCTTAAATTTTCTACTGCTCCTTGTAACTTGGGCCCTCCCAAGGAGCTAGCTTGACTGGGAGGTCTTACATTTTGGACCCCCACTGGTTGCTAGAAGAGGGGACTCCAGTTCCCCTTTCCTCATCAACAAGATGGCAGGACATTGTGGTACATAACCAACTGTTGCACCCCACTATTTTTCTCACTGCAGCCATATTGGGGGTGACCAAGATACCTCCTGTGTGCCCCATTAATAATACCTCCTCTATGCCCCATTAATAATACCTCCTGTGTGCCCCATTAATAACACCCCCTGTGTGCCCCATTAATAATACCTCCTGTGTGCCCCATTAATAATACCTCCTCTATGCCCCATTAATAATATCTCCTGTGTGCCCCATTAATAATACCCCCTGTATGCCCCATTAATAATACCTCCTGTGTGCCCCATTAATAAAACCCCCTGTATGCCCCATTAATAACACCTCCTGTGTGCCCCATTAATAATACCCCCTGTGTGCCCCCTTAATAATACCTCCTGTGTGCCCCATTAATAATACCTCCTGTGTGCCCCATTAATAATAGCCCCTGTGTGCCCCCTTAATAATACCTCCTGTGTGCCCCATTAATAACACCCCCTGTGTGCCCCATTAATAATACCTCCTGTGTGCCCCATTAATAATACCTCCTGTGTGCCCCATTAATAATACCTCCTGTGTGCCCCATTAATAATATCTCCTGTGTGCCCCATTAATAATACCCCCTGTATGCCCCATTAATAATACCTCCTGTGTGCCCCATTAATAAAACCCCCTGTATGCCCCATTAATAACACCTCCTGTGTGCCCCATTAATAATACCCCCTGTGTGCCCCCTTAATAATACCTCCTGTGTGCCCCATTAATAATACCTCCTGTGTGCCCCATTAATAATACCTCCTGTGTGCCCCATTAATAATATCTCCTGTGTGCCCCATTAATAATACCCCCTGTATGCCCCATTAATAATACCTCCTGTGTGCCCCATTAATAAAACCCCCTGTATGCCCCATTAATAACACCTCCTGTGTGCCCCATTAATAATACCTCCTGTGTGCCCCCTTAATAATACCTCCTGTGTGCCCCATTAATAATACCCCCTGTGTGCCCCCTTAATAATACCTCCTGTGTGCCCCCTTAATAATACCTCCTGTGTGCCCCATTAATAATACCTCCTGTGTGCCCCATTAATAATACCCCCTGTGTGCCCCCTTAATAATACCTCCTGTGTGCCCCCTTAATAATACATCCTGTGTGCCCCATTAATAATACCTCCCGTGTGCCCCATTAATAATACCTCCTGTGTGCCCCATTAATAATACCCCCTGTGTGCCCCTCTAATAATACCCCCTGTGTGTAGCTAAATTAATAGTATCCCTTAATTAATAATATCCATGTGCCACCTTAAACTAATACTGCCCAATTCGCCAGAGCTTACTACCCCCTAATGTCCCCTTACATTATGCTCCTGGTGCCCCTGTGCATAAATTCCCGCTCCCTCTGGTCGGGGTGCCCCTCTCCTCTGGAATACCCCTAAGACTGCATTGCTTACGCTGATTCTGCACGGGCCTTATGAGTAGTCATGTTATACGTTGGGTGACTCACAGGAGGGCGATATCTGCGGCCCATGACCTGGGTGCCCTAAGGTGAGGGATTGGACACGTAAAGGAAATTTTGGGAAGTGCGTCAAGTGACTTTGGGAGGAGCTTAGCTGTCACATGACGATGGGAACCTGACAAATGACCCCAGGACATGGACAGGTAATTGGATCTATGGCAAACAAAACATTGCTACAATGTATAAAGCATACTGTAACCAGGAATACACCGAGTACAGATACAAGACACTTATGGTCACCTGTGCTCACTGTCACCTGGACGTCCCCTTTAAGGATATACAGACCCCGCTATATGGCGGTCTTTTCACAGAATTTTTCACGTTTCCCCTATATAAAGAGGTTTCTTTCCAGACAGAGTCAATATTTGCAGACTCGGCTTCCGCTCCATGTTAGACAAACACAGAGGATTGCTCAAAGCCAACCACGCCTCATACGTGTGTCTGCCGGAAACATGATAAGTCTGTTACATGTGCATGTAACCGTCCACGAAAGGAAGGGCATATTGACTCTTAGATTGACTCCCTGCCGCTGCTTCATAGAGTAGATTACAGACATCTCCAACCCTAACCACCATTTTCTTTAAAAATCTAAATATCCGCCACCACTAGGGGGTGCTCAGGAGTTTGCCTGCATACTGGTTGTCCACTGATCTCAATGATGAAGCCGTGGGCAGTAAGCTCCTGTGCTCCACCTAGTGGCTGCTGCAGGCATGTACAATATATAATTCCAAGTTGAATATATAGTCAGGATCAATCTTCATCAATACCAGATCAATAGGGTCTGACATCCAGGAGCACAGCGCAGTACATTGTATAGTGGCTGTGCTTGGTACTGCAGCTCAGCCCCATTCACTTGAAAGGGGCTGAGCTGCAAACAGGCCTTGTGACCAATAAACGTCATGTTCCTGGACTGTGAAGCGGACGTGACCCCCTGACTGTTCTGTACTGTACCATGTACCCAACCCTCATATGCCTTGTAGTAGATGTATATAGCCTTGTAGTAGCTGTATATAGCCTTGTAGTAGATGTATATAGCTTTGTAGTAGATGTTTATAGCCTTGTAGTATATGTATATAGCCTTGTAGTAGATGTATATAGCATTGTAGTAGATGTGTATAGCCTTGTAGTAGATGTATATAGCCTTGTAGTAGATGTATATAGCCTTGTAGTAGATGTATATAGCCTTGTATTAGATGTATATAGCCTTGTAGTAGATGTATATAGCCTTGTAGTAGATGTATATAGCCTTGTATTAGATGTATATAGCCTTGTAGTAGATGTATATAGCCTTGTAGTAGATGTATATAGCCTTGTAGTAGATGTATATAGCCTTGTAGTAGATGTATATAGCCTTGTAGTAGATGTGTATAGCCTTGTAGTAGATGTGTATAGCCTTGTAGTAGATGTATATAGCCTTGTAGTAGATGTATATAGCCTTGTAGCAGATGTATATAGCCTTGTAGTAGATGTATATAGCCTTGCAGTAGATGTATATAGCCTTGTAGTAGATGTATATAGCCTTGTAGTAGATGTATATAGCCTTGTAGTAGATGTATATAGCCTTGTAGTAGATGTATATAGCCTTGTAGTAGATGTATACAGCCTTGTAGTAGATGTATATAGCCTTGTAGTAGATGTGTATAGCCTTGTATTAGATGTATATAGCCTTGTAGTAGATGTATATAGCCTTGCAGTAGATGTGTATAGCCTTGTAGTAGATGTATATAGCCTTGCAGTAGATGTATATAGCCTTGTAGTAGATGTATATAGCCTTGTAGTAGATGTATATAGCCTTGTAGTAGATGTGTATAGCCTTGTAGTAGATGTGTATAGCCTTGTAGTAATGTGTATAGCCTTGTACTAGTTGTATATAGCCTTGTAGTAGATGTGTATAGCCTTGTAGTAGATGTATATAGCCTTGTACTAGTTGTATATAGCCTTGCAGTAGATGTATATAGCCTTGTAGTAGATGTATATAGCCTTGTAGTAGATGTATATAGCCTTGTAGTAGATGTGTATAGCCTTGTAGTAGATGTGTATAGCCTTGTAGTAATGTGTATAGCCTTGTACTAGTTGTATATAGCCTTGTAGTAGATGTATATAGCCTTGTAGTAGATGTATATAGCCTTGCAGTAGATGTATATAGCCTTGTAGTAGATGTGTATAGCCTTGTATTAGATGTATATAGCCTTGTAGTAGATGTATATAGCCTTGTATTAGATGTATATAGCCTTGTAGTAGATGTATATAGCCTTTTAGTAGATGTGTATAGCCTTGTAGTAGATGTATATAGCCTTGTAGTAATGTGTATAGCCTTGTACTAGTTGTATATAGCCTTGTAGTAGATGTATATAGCCTTATAGTAGATGTGTATAGCCTTGTATTAGATGTATATAGCCTTGTAGTAGATGTATATAGCCTTGTAGTAGATGTATATAGCCTTGTAGTAGATGTGTATAGCCTTGTATTAGATGTATATAGCCTTGTAGTAGATGTATATAGCCTTGTAGTAGATGTATATAGCCTTGTAGTAGATGTATATAGCCTTGTAGTAGATGTGTATAGCCTTGTAGTAGATGTGTATAGCCTTGTATTAGATGTATATAGCCTTGTAGTAGATGTATATAGCCTTGTAGTAGATGTATATAGCCTTGTAGTAGATGTATATAGCCTTGTAGTAGATGTATATAGCCTTGTATTAGATGTATATAGCCTTGTAGTAGATGTATATAGCCTTGTATTAGATGTATATAGCCTTGTAGTAGATGTATATAGCCTTGTAGTAGATGTGTATAGCCTTGTAGTAGATGTATATAGCCTTGTAGTAGATGTATATAGCCTTGCAGTAGATGTATATAGCCTTGCAGTAGATGTATATAGCCTTGCAGTAGATGTATATAGCCTTGTAGTAGATGTATATAGCCTTGTAGTAGATGTGTATAGCCTTGTAGTAGATGTATATAGCCTTGTAGTAGTTGTATATAGCCTTGCAGTGGATGTATATAGCCTTGTAGTAGATGTATATAGCCTTGTAGTAGATGTGTATAGCCTTGTAGTAGATGTATATAGCCTTGTAGTAGATGTGTATAGCCTTGTATTAGATGTATATAGCCTTGTAGTAGATGTATATAGCCTTGTAGTAGATGTGTATAGCCTTGTAGTAGATGTATATAGCCTTGTAGTAGATGTATATAGCCTTGTAGTAGATGTATATAGCCTTGTAGTAGATGTATATAGCCTTGTATTAGATGTATATAGCCTTGTAGTAGATGTATACAGCCTTGTATTAGATGATTAGATGTATATAGCCTTGTAATAGATGTATATAGCCTTGTAGTAGATGTATATAGCCTTGTAGTAGATGTATACAGCCTTGTAGTAGATGTATATAGCCTTGTAGTAGATGTATATAGCCTTGTAGTAGATGTATATAGCCTTGTAGTAGATGTGTATAGCCTTGTAGTAGATGTATATAGCCTTGTAGTAGATGTATATAGCCTTGTAGTAGATGTGTATAGCCTTGTATTAGATGTATATAGCCTTGTAGTAGATGTATATAGCCTTGTAGTAGATGTATATAGCCTTGTAGTAGATGTGTATAGCCTTGTAGTAGATGTATATAGCCTTGTAGTAGATGTATATAGCCTTGTAGTAGATGTATATAGCCTTGTAGTAGATGTATGTAGCCTTGTAGTAGATGTATATAGCCTTGTAGTAGATGTATATAGCCTTGTATTAGATGTATATAGCCTTGTAGTAGATGTATACAGCCTTGTATTAGATGATTAGATGTATATAGCCTTGTAGTAGATGTATATAGCCTTGTAGTAGATGTATATAGCCTTGTAGTAGATGTATATAGCCTTGTATTAGATGTATATAGCCTTGTAGTAGATGTATACAGCCTTGTATTAGATGATTAGATGTATATAGCCTTGTAATAGATGTATATAGCCTTGTAGTAGATGTATATAGCCTTGTAGTAGATGTATATAGCCTTGTAGTAGATGTGTACAGCCTTGTAGTAGATGTATATAGCCTTGTAGTAGATGTATATAGCCTTGTAGTAGATGTATATAGCCTTGTAGTAGATGTATATAGCCTTGTAGTAGATGTGTATAGCCTTGTATTAGATGTATATAGCCTTGTAGTAGATGTATATAGCCCTGTAGTAGATGTATATAGCCTTGTAGTAGATGTGTATAGCCTTGTAGTAGATGTATATAGCCTTGTAGTAGATGTATATAGCCTTGTAGTAGATGTATATAGCCTTGTAGTAGATGTATGTAGCCTTGTAGTAGATGTATATAGCCTTGTAGTAGATGTATATAGCCTTGTATTAGATGTATATAGCCTTGTAGTAGATGTATACAGCCTTGTATTAGATGATTAGATGTATATAGCCTTGTAATAGATGTATATAGCCTTGTAGTAGATGTATATAGCCTTGTAGTAGATGTATATAGCCTTCTAGTAGATGTGTATAGCCTTGTAGTAGATGTATACAGTATAGCCTTGTAGTAGATGTGTATAGCCTTGTATTAGATGTATATAGCCTTGTAGTAGATGTATGTAGCCTTGTAGTAGATATATATAGCCTTGTAGTAGATGTATATAGCCTTGTATTAGATGTATATAGCCTTGTAGTAGATGTATACAGCCTTGTATTAGATGATTAGATGTATATAGCCTTGTAATAGATGTATATAGCCTTGTATTAGATGATTAGATGTATATAGCCTTGTAGTAGATGTATATAGCCTTGTAGTAGATGTATATAGCCTTGTAGTAGATGTATATAGCCTTGTAGTAGATGTGTATAGCCTTGTAGTAGATGTATATAGCCTTGTAGTAGATGTGTATAGCCTTGTAGTAGATGTATATAGCCTTGTAGTAGCTGTATATAGCCTTGTATTAGATGTATATAGCCTTGTATTAGATGTATATAGCCTTGTAGTAGATGTATACAGCATCTGTCTCCTCAGTGTATGGAAGGCATTTGCCTTAGTCTCTCCGTGAGGTCTCCTTACGCCCCACCACGGAGTATTTCCTGCAGGCGGGGGGCGGTGAGCTCACTGATGAGTCCTGCAGCCTCGTA